>NC_056744.1:402882493-403182493 GCF_019279795.1 Protopterus annectens | reverse complement strand
CAATAGAGAAATAAAAAGAAGATATGTATTACCATAACGTTCCATCTGCGTTATTCATCTTTCATTCATCACTGATGGGTTCGATTCCGAGCCCTCAGAACTGAGTCAGCCTTTTTACCAAGCTAGCGCCAGGTAAAAAAAAACTCTTGAGCTAAGTCTCTACCCAGAATGCCCTTCTCCCTGTTACCACAGATCGAGTTTGCTAGAGAAAAGTAAAGCCAAGGCCACTTCTGCGCAAATACCCTAGGGCACCACTTAGAACCAAAGCATCCCCCAGTAGCCTTTGGAGGGGGAAGGAGGGTGGGAAGTGATGAAAAAAAGAAGATGAACAACACAGATGGAACATTATGGTATGACATAACTTCTTTATCTGATGTTGTTAATCTTCTTTCCATTCATCACTGATGGGACAGAATCCCAAGCTACCTTGAGGTCCATGGGTGGCCCTTACGGAAGAACATTCCTGAGTACCACTGAGCCGAAGGCAGCTCTCCCTCTGGAGACCAAATCCATTTGTAATGATTGATAAAGGTATGAGGCTTAGCCCAAGTAGCTGCTGCGCAGATGTCATCCATGGAGGCCCTGGAATGGAAAGCTACAGATGTTGCCATAGATCTAGTGGAGTGAGCTTTAACTTTTGGCATAGGTTCATTACTGAGGGAATAGATGAAATGTATGCAGTCCCTTAGCCATTTTCATAACGTAACCTTGGAAACAGCCTCTCCCATTCTGGGCCCAGAAAAAGGAGATGAAAAGCTGTTCAGATTTATGGATAGATTTGGTCCTGTCTAGGTAAAATCTCAATTGTCTATGTACGTCTAAGGAGTGAAGGTAGTACTCTCCTCTACTGGCAAAATTCGGAAGGAACACTGACACTGGTAGGTCAATGGTCTGGTTTATGGAGAATTCAGAAACAACTTTGGGAAGGAAGGATGGATTCGTCCGAAGTGATTATGGAAGACCAGATAGGGCCTTTTGATACACAATGCCTGCAGCTCCGAGACTCTTCTGGCAGACGTAATGGCTACCAAGAACAAGGATTTCCAAGACAAAAACTTTAGGTCACACTTTGCAGCAGGTTCAAAAGGTTTATGGGTCAAAGACTGAAGGACTAGAGTGAGGTTCCATGGTTCCACGGGCTTTCTGACAGGAGGCCTGATATGAGAGGTCCCCTTGAGGAAAGGCTTGCAAAGGTGTAAAGAGATAAGAGGGGTGCCATCTATACCATTGTGGAAATTGGAAATTGCTGCTAGATGTACTCGTACGGTACAGGGAGAGGCTCCATTATCAAAAAACTTAGCCAAATATTGAAGCACTGCAGTAACTGGGGCTGAATATGGGTCTAGCATGTTATCCTTGGACCAGATTGAGAACCTTTTCCATTTAACCTGATACAGTCTTCTGGTGGATGGTTTATGAGAAGCCAGAATGATATCTCGAACAAGCGAGGAGAGATTAGCTTGCCTGGCTACTAGTGGAAGTGGAGTAACCAAGCTGTCAGCTTGAGACTGGAGAGATTTGGGTGACTCAACTCTTGGGGGTGAGTAATCAGATCTGGCAGAGGGTCTAGAATCCATGGCGGGTATACTAGGTGAGGCCGAAGGAAGGGGATCCAAACTTGTCAAGGCCAGAACAGGGCTATGAGGATCATCTTGCATCTCAACCGAAGAGCTTTCTTTAGAAATTGGGTAGAAATTGGGGAATCAGGGGGAATGGGAGGATAAGCGTAAAAAAGTCCCATGGGCCAATTGTGGATCAGAGCATCCCTTGGTGACTCCCCCTCTAGGGGAAGTAGGGTGAAATAACTGCTGCACTTGTTGTTTGATGGGGAACTGAAAAGATCTCAGCAAGGCTGGCCCCAGTGGCTGAAGATTTCTGACGCCACCTCAGGGTTGAGAGACCACTCGTGAGGCATGAGGATGCATCTGCTCAGTTTGTCCACAATCACTTTGGAGCTCCACGGGATATGCATTGCTATCAGAAAGTGGTTGGAAGCTATCACCCACTGCCAAATTCTCATGGCTTCTCGACATAGGGAGTATGACTTGGTTCCTCCTTGCTTGTTGATGTACCAGACCACTGACATACTGTCTGACTGAACTGCAATTGTCTCGGAAGCGAGAGCCATATGGAAGGCCTGCAACCCTAACAGCACAGCTCTCAGTTCCAGAACATTGATATGCAGGTGGGCCTCCGCGGTGAACCATGTGCCTTGGACAGTCTTTCCCTGGAAATGGACCCCCACCCAATCAGGGAAGCATCCGTTGTCACAATGGCTGTGGGCTGAGGGGATTGAAACTGGCGACTCCAAAGTTCTACATCTGGTTTCATCCACCAAAGGAGGTCCTATTTGCAGAAGTTGGTTATTCAAATCTGGTAACTGAGGGGATGATAGTTTGGGAACCACTGACAAAGAAGGAGCCATTGCAGATCCGAATATGTAGCTTTGCTAGAGGCACTACTGGGACTGAAGCTGCCATAGAGCCTAGGGCCTGAAGAATTTTCCTTGCTGAGACTTGTGCTTGAGAGAGTATCCCCAGAGTTGAAGCCTCTGTCGATGGAGTCTGTGAATTGGGAGTGATACCAGACAGGACTGGGTATTGAACACTGCTCCAATGAACTCTATTTGTTGTGTAGCATTAAGGTTTGATTTCTCCCAATGTATCGTTATTCCTAACAATTTTGCCAGAGAGAGGGAGAGAGAGAGTCTGATGCAGTGCTGTTACCAGAAGATGTTCGGTGGGGGCGGTGAGGAGCCAGTCCTCCAGATATGGAAACATCCGGAATCCTTTTAATCTCAAGTGAGCTGTTACCACTGCCATACATTTCGTGAACACTCTGAGGGCTGTAGAGAGACCGAATGACAGGGCATGGAACTGATAATGACTGGCCCCTAGCCGGAAGTGAAGAGGACTCCTGGAGTGTTTGTCCATCTTGATGTGGTAATATGCATCCTGGAGATCTATAGAGCACATCCAATTGCTTTCTCTTAAAAAGGGAAGAATGGACTGAACCATGACCATCCGGAATTTGGTTTGGGTGACAGACTTGTTTAATCTGCTGAGATCCAAAAAAGGTCTCCGGTCCCCTGTCTTTTTTGGCACCAAAAAGAATCTCGAGTAAAATCCAGATCCACGCTGGCCTGGTGGGACTGGTTGGATGACTCTTTTTTGAGACAGCTTTATAATCTCTGAAGCGGCTTCTTCCCTTTGACTGGGTGGAACATCGGGAAGTTTTCTTGAAAGATTTGGCTGATAAGAAAGGGGAATGGTGTAACCTCTGGTGATGATACTCTGCAACGATCGGTGGTGATAGATTGCCAGGCAGCTTGGTGCAGAGAGAAATGACCCCCAACTGCTTCTAGAGGTAAGCAATCGGGCTGCTCCTCAGGAGAGCTGATAAGGCTGTCCAGAGAAGGAATCCCTGGAGCCTTGGTTATGAGGATCCCCTCTGCCTCTATAGGGGTGTCTTCCGGAATTGTTACCTCCTCTGCCCCTGGGGGTATCATCACCACATGTGGCACGGAAAGGCTCCTGAGATTTTTTATGCCACATTTTTCCACTCCTCTGATTCCTGGAGAAGGTACGTTGAGGGTTGGAAAACTGTAGGCCTATGGCAGACAGGGTCTTTCCATCTTGCTCGCACCTGGCTAGCGTGTCCTTCACTTTGAAGCAAAAAAGGGATGAAGCTTCGATGGGAGCATTCAGAAAGGAAGACTTGAAGGGGTCTGCGATGTCACAAATGTGCATCCAGGCTGGGCGAGCTCATCGGCAGGGGGAGTCACCCAAGAGGTAGAAGGCTGGACGCAAAAAGCCTGCAGGAACATGCACTCCTCAGATGAAGGGTTGGAGAGCTTTCAGTCACCTCTCTATTTTAACATTTTCATGACCACGGGGACCCCTCACCATCATCGTAGTCCATGTATTCTGTTAAGGACTCCTGAGGTGAGTCCATGTGCTTACTTTTGCACGTCTTCTTTTGAGGGGGCTCTTTGGTGGGAATCTCTGAGAAGGACTCAGAAGAGAAGGTACCTCAAACAGAGGTGTCCTGCGGCTTCTCTGCCCGGTGTCTCTTGGGGGTGGTCTGTGACCGCTGTAGCTCAGGGGGTGAAAAGTGTGGTTCAGACATCATAGGAGTGCTGCAGATGAAACAGCCCTCTCCACCGCACAGAAGGCAGGTCCGCCCGAAGAGGGATGGGAGCCCAGAACCAAGGAAAGACAACCTCGGGACCGGGGTCACACCCCGCTCTGATGAACCCACCCCCATGGGTGGAGCCTCAAGCAGGACCAGCGCAGACAAGGCTAAAGACGCCGAGAATGGAACCGAGGAAAAAGACGGCTCTCTACCTGAACTGACGCGCCCATCCCCCAATCCGCAGATTGAGAAAGGACTTGTTCAGTTGGAACCGAAGACCAAAGGGACAAACTCGGAGCTGGAGTGAGATGCACTGTAGGCGCCGAGATGATGGGTTCCAAGAAGGATGTCAGAGCAGAAGGCTTCGGAACCGAGATGGTCGAAGGAGGAGTGTAAGATGGAGTCCTTGGATAAGTCAACCCACGTCCTGCAAGTGGATGGGTCTTAAAAAGTGTGGGCTATCCATCTGGCCAACAACAGCTGGTCCACAAGATGCACCACGTTGTGTTCCGACAGGCTCCGAAGATAACTTTGGGACTTTTGATTTCACAGACTTGCTCTAATCACCCAATGGTGAAGAAGGAACAGAGTGAGATCTGTTTTTGTCCTTAGTAGGATGGGTTGAGATCTCCATCGCAGAAATGGCCTGTGAGAAGGGAAACTTGAGTAACCCTTTCAGGGTCAGTTTGTTTTTGGGGTCATTAAGAGTGCATTGACTGAAACTCTGACAAATGTCACACAGAGGCTGCACCAAAAGGTGGGACACTCCCAATTAGGGTCATAATGTCGAACTTACATAAGTGCAATCATTGTAATATTGATCCGTTATCTTCGAAACCCAAGAAAACCGAAACCACAGAACAGCAATTGTTTTCCCAGGGAAAAAAATCACTGTTCTGTGACAAAAAAAAAAAAACTTAAACCTAAACTGAAGTGGGGGGCTTTGCCCCCACACACCCCCATCTTAAATATCCCAACTCCAAGATTGCACCACAGTGAAGGAAATAGCAAAGGCCCAAAAATGGCCCACCAATTTTTTTTCCCTGTGAAAAAAGTCGATGTGCCTTGGCTTCGCTATTTTCCACTTTCGGACTTTAGGGTTCAATATTACAACGTTCGAAGTTGTTTTAGTTCAACGTTGTAATACAGACCCTCCCAAACAGTATACACAGTCATCATGAGAATCACTATTAGGTAACATGCCATTACATGAAGCACAATGCTTAAAACTTGAAGTATCCTTCTTATCTGACATCTTGCTAGAAAGACACCACAGGCCAACTGTATAATCCAGCTAAAACAAAGTCAAACACCGTTCAAAGAAGTCACAAATATAGCAACACATTGATATGTAAAGAACAAAAAGGAAACACCTTACTAAAGTCAAAGCTAATAGGTTAGACAGAAAAGACAATACCAGCTATGGTATTGAAGAAATACTACAAGGGTAAGGGAGAGAAGGCCCGTACCAACAATGGTACTTGAAAGTTTACCAACGGTAACAATGGGTAGAGGAAAAGACAAGGTTAGACAGAAGAAAAGACACTGGAATTACTAATCGCTTAATAAAATACGAAGATATCAAAAGTTTTTCACACAAATATCAAAAAAAAGTTCCACTTAGCTGGGATCTCGGCTAAAACACGGCTTTACTGCTATGTAGCAAACGAGATCTGAGGTAGCAGGGAGAAAAGCATTCTGGGTAGAGACTTAGCTCAAGAGTTTTTTTGGCTGGTGCGAGCTTGGTAAAACATCTGACTCAGTTCCGAGGGATCAGAACTGAACCCATCAGTGATGAATGGAAAGAAGATTAACAACTTCAGATGTAATGTTCGGGGTATAAAGAAAATCTGCATACAGTAATAAGGAAAATTGCATAGTGGAACAAAAATACAGCACAGCATGTCAACATGAAAAGTCAGTACTCTATACAGTAATATATTGGCATCTGCACTGTACATGTTAATATCTCTGTTCACACTATCAAGCTCAGTCTCCCTGATGAAACCATTTTTCTAATCATTAAATGAGGCCAGTATGTAACAATATGGTATTTCATAATGTCAGCAAAAATCAGACTTTGAGATAACTGTTTGTTTTCTGTAAACACTGTTGACACAAAGCTTGCCTAAATGGTCATAAATTTTGCACACGTTCATGCTCAAAAGTTAGTCCAGAGAGTGTGACGCTTGCTCATTCTCTACTCATCCATACTGCAGTTCACTTAACAGTCACCAGGAAGGCATGCCAAAGCCTCTAAGACTAATGGAGTCTGCATCCACAAAGAAATGTTTTAATCATAGCTGACTCTGTAGGTAGGCATATAAACTCAACACTTACTAGATTTCAAAAGAATAGGGCATTCTACATCCTAGACTATAGGTTGCTTGTCTGGTGTCAGGATCCACTAACTCGGAAGGGCCCTAAACTCTCTTAAACAAGACAAACATGGCTATGATCTAGTGATTTTTCACCATGGAGTGAAATGACTTGACATGTTCCGTCAACAGGGAGAACCTGAGACACGATGAGGCATACTATGTGTGTGTCAGATGCAGGAAAGACACTGTTCTTGAGTATTTTACTTTAATCCAGAATGATTCCTAGAGTCCAAGAAAAGATAACTGACTTTAACAATTGGCAAAGGACAGTCTCATAAGGGAATCCAGTATGTGTTAGCCTGGTATAAGATGACAGACAAGACTTCCTGTTTCACCAGAAATGGCTTATACTTTTCATATCAATGTTACTTCATGTTGGCTAAAGCTTTGCTGACTCTGCATTGCCTTTTTAGGCACAGGCCCCTACTGGAAAACAACATGATAGTCTGTGGATGCATACTCCATGCTTGGAGTATAAACAGAAAGATGCCACAACCTAAAGTCCTTCCTCAACTTGAACACATTTATGTTTGTGTGATTACTGACACATGGTTTCTGTGCAATGACAGCACTCTCTCTGTACCAGGGTTTAGTGCCTATCACGCCTTCAGACTCTTGGGGGAGTATCTGTACTTGTCATAAACATCATAATCTCATGGAACTCCTAGAGATCCAAATCATAATAATTTACAAATCTAGCCATTACTTCACTGCTAGCTACATACCCCAGTTATGTCCCTTACAGATCATGGAAATAGCCTCCATAACAGTAGAATGTTAAATAACAAGCCAAATACCTTCTTGATAGGGGACTTCAACTGCCCAAGGACTGACTGACACATTTGCACCCTTTACTTATTTATTTATCTATCCAACTAGGCTAGTACACTCTTTTTAGGGGAGACCTGAAGTGATATTTATAATAATAAGGGAATTTGGCCAGGGCATTAGGGAACTTCCCTTATACTTTTTAATAGGTGCCATAGGATCTTTTATATCCAAATCAAGCAGATGAGGAGTCGGTTTAATGTTTCATCCGAAGGATGGCACACTCATAAATGCAGCACCCAATTTATGTGTACTGCAATGTCAGCAATCAATCTACCTGATGTAGGAATAGAACTCACAACCTTCTGCACCAAAGGCAAGTTGTTAACTGTAGAGTCATTGACACTGCTATAATGGATATAATCAGCATTTACTAGAATTAGTTAAATACCTATGCACTGGCACAAACTGAAAAAAAGAAGTTATGTTCTTACCATAACGTTCCATGTTTATTGTCCTTTATCTCGCCTTCCTTCTTTCTGGTTGGGTTCGGAGCCAATCTCGGCTCCGACTCGGCCACTTCAAAAGCTCGAAGAGTCCTTACTGGCTTGAGGCTAATCCCTTATCCCAGCATGCATAGCGGTAGCTACCCAGATCTCGTTTGAGAACTAACCACTAGATAGAAAAATAATGAATTACCCAATAAAAGAGGTAACTAAACAATAAAGGCTCCTTGTACCGACAACAAGAGGAAAACCATGGTGACAAGGAGAATACCAAAGACTGAAAAGCAAAGAAAACTCAGCCAGATCAGCCAAAAGGGAAATTCCTCTCAATCATCCAGGATGGGGGAAGGAGGGAGGGACGCAAGAAGGAAGGTGAGATAAAGGACAACAAACATGGAACATTATAGTAAGAACATAACTTCTTTAAGTAATGTTGTCCATCTCGCCTTCCTTCTTTCTGGTTGGGACAGCGTCCTTAGCACCTAAATCCTGGGTTGCTCACTGGAAAAAAGACTTCAGTACCGTGGAACCAAAGGGTGCCCTGTTCCGAGAGGCCATGTCCACTTTGTAATGAGTAATGAAGGTATGGGGAGTAGCCCATGTTGCAGCTGCACAAATAGTATCTAAAGGAAGCTTAGCTTGAAAGGCTATGGAGGTAGCCAAGGACCTAGTGGAATGTCCCCTCACTTTTCCTGGGACTGACACATGCCGAGACTCTAAACATGCGTAATAGTATTGGACAGCCATTTTGAAAGAGTCATTTTGGAAACTGATGAGCCTTGCTTGCTCTGAGAAAAGGATACAAACAGCTGATCTGATTTTCTAATGTCCTTGGTCCTTTGAAGATAAAATCGTAATTGCTTGTGGACATCCAATTGATGCAATTTGTACTCTGCCTTGTTGCCATAATTTGGAAAGAAAACGGGAAGTCCAACTGATTGATTCAAATTATAGTCTGAGCAGACATTTGATAAAAAGGAAGGATTTATTCTAAGAGATACTCTATCCTTGTGAAAGGTCATATAAGGCAGGCAGATGGAAACTGCCTGTAACTCGGAGACCCACCTAGCTGATGTAACCGCAACCAGTAAGAGGGTCTTCTCTGATGAGAACTTCAGAGGACAAGAAGTGGCTGGTTCAAAGATCCCAATGTGAAGGACTACATCAGCTGCGGACCAGAGGGGGTAAATGTGCGATACTCCTATGCTGAGGGAACCATCTGTGGGCCTGCGGAGGCAAAAGCCCTCTCCATCACCTGGAAAGCTGGCCCGCCCGAAGAGGGATGGGAGCCCCAAAACTGAGAAGGATAACCTCAGAGCCAGAGTCACACCCCGCTCCAATGAGCCCACTCCCAGGGAAGGAGCCCCAAGAGGACTTGGTGCTGCCAAGACAACCGTAACTGTAGTGGACAGTGCCACAGAAAAAATGGGCGCCACATTAGGGGTCATGGTGCCAACAGTCCAGTTACGATCCCGAGGATGGCTTGGCACCGAATGAGTCGCTGGGCAAAGGGTCGGCTCTGAAACCATAGTGATGTCTACCAGTGGCACCGAAGAAGCTGGAACTGGGATAGGCATTGATGTCAGGGGCTTTGATTCCTCTAAGGAGGTTGAGGGAGGAGTCTATGTAGGAATCTGTGGAGAAAAACCCTCGGCTCCGGGTGGGAAGGAGGGTTTGACAGGGATTGTGATTTCTCTGGCCACCAGAAGCTGATCCACAAGTCTCAGCACGTCAAATTCTGAGAGGCTCCTGGAGGAGTGGGTTGATATTCCCGATGGAGAGTCAAGCCGCTCCAAGAAGAGGCTACACTGTTGACCAAAGAAAGAGTCTGCCGTGGGGGAACACTGGGTCCGAGGGACTGTTTCTCCTTTTGACACCGTGGTCTTGTGACCAGTAAGATGTACAGGGAGGGGGAAAGAGACTACTGTAGGGAGAACTATTTTTGGTGCTGATAGGGAAATCGGAATCAAGGTACTAATTAAAGGCATGGTCAGTACAGTAGTCATTATCGGTATCATGGTTTGTACCGAGCTGGATAGTTGAGGTCCTGGAACCGAGGACGGCACCATTTTAAGACCCTGGTGCCAAGGTTGCTGGTGTCAATTTTGGAATTTTTGCTTTTGGTTCTGAAGACTTACTGTCAGTGCCATGGGGTGACAAAAGAACGGAATGGCTCCTTTGTTTGTGTTCTTTCTTGGGAGGGGTGACCCAGAAATAGCCTCAAAAAAGGAGTTTTCAGAAGACCCTTGAGGATTAACTTATTTTGCCTCTCATTTAAAGTGCAGCCAAGCTGGAACTTCCAATGAGTGACCTTGTGCTGTGCTGATGAGGTCATAACAAGGCCGAAATATGCATATCCACAGGTAGTTGGGGTTTGGCTTTATTGGCCTGAAATTGTCCATTAAAACGTCATGGGCATTCAGAATCGTCAATTAGTGGAAACACCTGGTGCTCATAAGGGTCATTTGCATATATCCCATGGGCCTCTGATTCAAGAGGTTCGAGAGGTCACTCATTGGAACTTCCAGCTTGGCTGATGTTTTCATTTAGTTTTTACAGATTATTTTTTTCTGTGTGACTTTCTCACTCATTGTTTTAGTTTGTTATTTGGGATATTTTGCAGTCACCCTAATGTTGGTGGACATTAGCTGGTTATAACAGCCCTGTGTTTCTTATGCTTAGTCAAACACTCTGCTTGTGCTGTGCTGATGAGGTCATAACAAGGTTGAAATATGCATACCCACAGCTAGTGGGGTTTTGGCTTTATTCACCTGAAATTGTCCATTAAAACTATGAAACAAGCCATGGGCATTCAGAAATCACCAATTAGCTGAAACACCTGGTGTCCATAAGGGTCATTTGTATATATCTCATGGGCCTCTGATTCAAGAAGTGTGAGAAGTTACTCATTGGAAGTTCCAGCTTGGCTGGAGTTTTCATTTAGTTTTTACAGTTTTTTTTTCGGTGTGACTTTCTCACTCATTGTTTTAGTTTCTCATTTAAAGTGCGTGAACTAAATCCCTTACAAATTTTGCATGGCAGTTATACAGATAAGTGAGGAACACCCAGGCAGTAAACGCAAGAGATATGGGCATCCAAATTTGGCATTTTACGACCCCACTGGTCACACTGTTTAAATCCAGTCGTTCCTTTCTTTTCTGACATAGCAGAGTAGGGCAATCCAAGAGGTGTCACACTAAACAGGTCAGACACACACAAACACACACACACACACACACACACACACACACACACACACACACACACACACACACACACACACACACACAATCATTATCAAAACAGATCAATCTGTAAACGGACATTTATTTTTTTGGATAGGTATCTAGATAGATAAAAAGGAGAAAAAAGGGGGAAAAGGGAATACCAACAATGGTATTAAGAATTACCTTAGATGGTAGAGGAGGAAAGGCCTGTAACAGCGATGGTACTAAGAATACCCAAAACTGGTAAGAAAAAGGGGAAAAAAGGCACTTAAACAGGTATAGAAACTAGTGACTAACTAATAAAGTAAAATACTACAATATTAGTAAGGAAACACTATCAAAAGAGGTTTTAATAGTAAAAAAGTTCTAAATCACTTAGCTTAGAGCTGGCTTGACACGTCTTGATTACTATGTGGCAAACGAGATCTGAGGTAACAGGGAGAGAGGCACTATGGGTAAGCTTAGCTCGAGAGTTTTTTGGCTGGCACGAGCTTTGTATAAGCCTGACTCAGTTCCGAGGACGGAACCGACACCCATCAGTAAGGAATGAATGAAGATTAACAACATCAGATACTACCTATTAGAGACTCTTAACATGCCTGATCTGGTCCTTACCAACCTAGTTCCAGCCTGTACCCTACCCTACACATTCCCATCCCTGGTTAGATATGATCACAGATCAGATATCTGCTATAGTATGCTTCAGTGAGGTACTGATGTGGACAGATGGGTATTTCATATAACTTCTTTTATTTTCCTCCTTTATTGGACAGTTTGTCAACGTAGAAGTTCACCAGAGAGTTTTATTCCTGAATTAACCATTACATTTAGAGTGGAAAGTTACTATACCACCCCCACCCACAAATCAGCTCATCTTTAGTAACTTCTCCCAGACAAACCTACTTCATGGTATAGAAGAGCTAGGCAAATTTCCCAATAATCTGAGGCAAATTAACACAGCTGAGAGGACTACCACATTCACCTCCAACTTTTACCAGCATCTAAAATAGCTGCACAGAAAAATCAACCCCCCCCCCCCGAAATACAATGGTAAATTCATGAATAAGCATCTCTGGTGGAACCTTTTACCAATGAAACTGTAGACTGTAACTGTGATCCTAATAGAAACAGTAAAGAACACTTTACCCAGTAATAACAACAATGAACAAAACCACAGATGGGGAGAGTTAAAAGCAGTAATGGCGATTATTCCCCTGACATCTTGCACCAGCGGCAACTGCCCTTTTCGCCCCACACTAGCTACACCTCTGTCAGGCAGCACACGATGTGACTAACCTTACCTGTCAACAGTTTGGTGGTCAAGCATTCTGAGACAGATACTTTGCAAAGCATGAGGCAGCCAAGTCTGTTTCCAGTATAAGACTGCATTATAAGGCTCTGACTGATTGGCAGCATATGGCAGAAGCTGCTGAATTCAGAAAGCAAAGTAAGGAAGTCAATAAAATGACCAGTGTATGAGCCCCATTACAAAATGCCTAACCACTGGTCAAAATATATTTTATTCCAACATGTATTATTTTCTAATATCTTCTACACTACTCCTTATTCTCTCTATCTCCACCTCTTACCACTCTAATCTCTCTGATCCACTCCTATGTTCCCCAACTTCTGACTCTTACAACATATATCCAACTACTTCATCTTTTACTATCTCCCCTAATCTCTTTACTACTTCTACCTCAAGTCTATATAAACTATCCATAATACAGGTTTTTAAACCTTCCCACAAAGCTAAGTCAAAATTATACAAACTCCATCCAGCATCTACTACACACTCTCTCCTCACTAAAAACCTACTTTGTTCTGGAGATATCCATCCCAACCCTGGCCCCTCTTCTCTCCCCAAAACTACCTCTACACTGCCCCCATCTTACTCCTCCAACAGTCACCAACCTCAGTCACAACAATCATCTCCATCCAAATACTTAACTATTTACTCATTGAATATTCAGAGTCTATCAAATAAAGTCACTGAGCTGCACTCATGGATAGCTCTCAATACCCCTCACATCCTCTCCCTATCTGAAACCTGGCTCAAGCCACAAATCTCAAATAGTGAAATACTCCCACCAGGTTATAATATCTTCCGATCTGATAGACCTGTAAAAAAATGTGGTGGCGTGGCCATCCTCTACTCAAACATTCTTAACCTCTCACCATACACTTCCCCAATTCCTGACTTCCTCCCAGCTGAAATCATCATCCTTAACTGCCATCTGAATCCCCACGAAAGACATGCAATTGCCTCTATCTACCTTCCTCCTGGTAACAATCTGCCCATTCTTGAAAACATTCTATCCTGGTTCTCCCACGACATACCATATGAGACACTTATCCTTGGTGATGTCAACATTGATTGGTCCAAACTCACAAATGACTCCCCCCCCAACTCAGTATCCACCTACACGGCTTCCACCAACTTATAACATCTCCCACTCGCTTCCATAAAAATTCCACTTCCAGCTCCATTATAGACTGGATCCTTACCAATTCCCCCCACCAATACCACAATTCCACCACCTTACCTGACTCCCTCACTGATCATCTCCCTACCACCATCTTAAGAAACTACTCCCATATTCCTAAACCCGACCTTATCAAAGACTGTCGAAAATTATCGACTTTCAATTCATCCCAATTTAACTCCATTCTCCACAACATAGATTGTTTCCATCCTAAAACACCTCCCCCTAAATGATGCTGTAAGCACTTTCAATAGCATCTTCATGAATACTCTAAACTCCTTAACTCCCTCTAGGAAGATTAGAGTAAAATCAAACCATGCTCCCTGGCTCTCCAAAGAGACTAGATCCCTTATGAAACAAAGAGATCATGCTTGGAAAACCTGAACTAAAACTAAACAACCACCTTTTCTTCAAAAATACAGGCAACTGAGGAACCTTGCAAAAATACATACAACTAATGACAAAAAGTTATACTATAGCTCTGCTCAGCTTAACAACAAATCCAATACTCGAAAATTTTGGTCAATTCTCAACAACATCCTCTATCCTGGAAAGCCCTCGAATCCCTCCCCATACCCTAACTCTTCCTCTCAGGAAACATCTACCCTCCTGAATAAACACTTTATCTCTTCCATCCAAAATCTGGTAACCTCTAAGCCAAACTCTACTTCGACACCCACCTCTCCAAGTCCTACTAACACAACTTTGTTTTCTTTAGAGCCAGTTCCCATTACTTACATCAAATCTCTAATACGCAAGCTAAAACCTTGCTCTCTTTCCACTGACAATCTATCTCCTACATTCCTCAAACTTGCTGCTGACTCAGTTGCCTATCCTGTATCTATACTAATTAATCGATCTATTCTGGAATCAACTGTCCCCACCCTTTGGAAATCTTTCTTCACTATCCCTCTTTATAAAGGTGGAAACTCCACTGACCCTTCAAACTGCCAACCCATTGCCATTCTGTCCCCCATCTCCAAGATATTAGAAAAATGTATTCACTCACAGCTTCTCAATCACCTCCTCACACACTGCTTACTTACCCCTACCCAACATGGATTTCGTCCTCACCACAGCACCACCACTGCCCTCCTCTCCTTCACTCATGTCATTGCAGAGGCCCTAGACAACAATAAACTAATTTCCTGTCTCTTCCTAGATCTCTCCAAAGCCTTCAATACTGTCTCTCATCCTGTACTACTATCCAAACTCCAAATCTCCACCTATCCCCCACCACACTTGCCTGGTTTAATAGTTACCTATCTGGCAGGGAACAATCTGTCAAATGCCTCTCATCCTCCTCACCTTTCCTTCCCATCTCCACTGGTGTTCCCCAAGGCTCCATCTTGGGACCTCTTTTGTTTAACATCTTCACCAGTGATCTTTACACCTCATGCAAAGAATCCTCCCTTATTCAGTATGCTGACGACTCCACACTTATATCCATCTCAAATAAAATTCCTGAACTACACTCCCTGACACAACAGGCCCTACCATCCACTGAACAATGGCTCTCTCACAACCTATTAATCCTAAATCCCAAAAAGACCAAGCTCCAACTTTTCCTTCCCTGTCCTCTTTCTCATCACAAAACCTCCTTTTTTATTACATCTTCTAACAATACAAACATCCGACCTGACACCCACACAAAACTCCTAGGGGTCATTATCGATGACAAACTCAAGTTCAACCTTCATATACTCCAATGTATAAAAAAAAACAAACCAGAAACTAGGTCTGCTATATCGGAACAAAAAATTCCTAACCCTGAATCTAGACTTACCCTGGGCCAGGCACTCCTCCTCCCCTCCCTCTTATACGCCTCCCCAGTTCTTACCAATATCCAGGCCTCCACTCTAAACAAACAGAAACAGACTTACCATAAAATAGCCAGATTCATTACTAACTCCCCATACAACTCACACCACTGCATTTCTTTAAACTCTCTTCAATGGCTTGAACTTCCCCAGTTTCTGCTATCTTATCAATTTCATATGCTACACTCTATTCTTTATAAACCCTCCTTCTGTCCATCTCTATCTTCCTTAGTCTCCATCTAAATCCCATCCCGGACCCTCCATACTTCTAACCAACAATTACTTGATATCTACCACCCAAAAAGGTCAGTAGGCAAACTACTCTACAAACACTCCCTTGCCCATGCTTGGAACAAACTTCCCTTGACTTACGTTCAATCTCCCACACCTCACACTTTAAAAATGAACTAAAAGCTTATTTTCTCAATTCCAGAACTTGCCCTTGCCATGACCCTACCTAGTCTTCCTTCCCTTTATGTACCCTCAAAAGGACCATACTTAGTACCTCATTACACCTCTCTCTCCAATGTGTCTACTATGCATTTGCACAATTTTATACAAACAAAAAATGTTTATTGTTGACCTATTGAACTATATCAATGTAAAATTGTTACTTAGCTTCTTTTTAATGCAACTTTAACTTTATGCATGTAACCCAACATATAGGTTCATAGGTTCATAGGTTCATACTAGGCTATCTGCCCTAGGGCATTTATAAGCCTAGCCAGAGTGTGTATGTTAAATTAATTTTGCTATGCCCTTTTTCAAGGTAAGTATACTGTGCCTCTGTCTTTTTGCTATAACTGCTATTATATCAATATTGTTTAAAATTGTACTTGTTTTAAAATGTATTACTGGAGCTTTTCTCATCGGGTCTCCACTGAAAATGGGCCACAAGCCCAGTTGGACAAACCCGGTTAACAAATGTCAATAAATAAATAGATACATAAATTCCAGTTTTCTGTGATGGAATTTAGAGCTGTGTTTAAAAGAAACTTCTGTTTTGGTGTTGTGTTTTTCTAGGGCTACAGCCAGCTGCATGGTTGTATAGCTTTGTAAATAAATTACTTTTCACTCTCAAAACAGTCTAGTTTCCATGTGTGATTCTTATTTCTAAAACTGTATATAAACCGGGTCCTACTGCAAACAGCAATTATCCATTATGAAACTGTTACATCTCTGACGCTAGTATATTGCTTACCTTGTCAATGTACTGCAGTTAACTTGATGTTGCCCACACATAACAAACGGAATCTCCTGAAGGCTAACCAACTGCTACAATACAGTAGCTATCTTAGATGCTAGAGCACGCTACAGGGATTTCTGTTGTTTTTACATCAACTTTGCTTGGCTGGTTATCTCTACCTAACAGAAAGTTACTTTCAGCTCTTTCTCCCCTTCAAAACTTTCAAGAAAGATGCATGCCCACAGCTAAACCACCTCTTTAGTCAGCAGGAAAAGACCACCCAGAAGTCCTCAGGAGGACAATGAATTTGGTAGAAGAAGCTTTTGGCTGCTATGCCATTCAGGTGTGTGTTACATCTGCCTTCCAAGAGTCCTGTGACTCAAACAGCAAAAGTAGCAATAATTATCAGTAGCATTTTATAGTTAATACCACAGTCTTTTTTTATGTTTACATAAATATTAAAGAATTTCATATTAGCTATGAATAAAATGTAGCTCGTAATAATTTTTGCTTTTGAGTCTCATGATTGATTATATATCAGATTGAAGTTTGTGTTACTGTGTAAATACTTATGCACCTTTAAAGGTAAACTCTACCTTCTCCTACAGTTTAACTCAACTCTTATGATGCTTTTCTCCCTACAAATGGTGTAGTGGTACATTGCTCTGACTATGGTGTAGTGGGTCCTGGGTTCAAGACTTGGTAGGGCTGATTATTAAGCTACAGTCATCCTGCTCCATAAAGGGGGAGCAACTACTGCCCCATTAGCCTGACAAGCCTGCTATGCAAAGCTATGGTGGACCTGCTTAACAAAGATATAGGCAATCTTCAAACTCTTGACCCTACACAGTTTGGCTTTATCAAGGGGAGACCCTGCCTGCGGAACCTGGTTGATTTCTTCGAGGTAGTTACCAAGGCTGTGGATGAGGGTAAGGCAGTGAGTGCATACAGCCTACCTCGACCTGGCCAAGGCCTTTGATACCATTCCCCACTCAGGTATCATTGATAACTCACCAAACTAGGCATCAATCCTTACATCACTAGGTGGGTTGCGAATTGGCTCACAGACAGGACCCACAGAGTGAAAGTTGCGGATTCCAAATCAGACTGTCGATCAGTCACAAGTGGAGTCCTACAGGGCTCTGTCCTGGACCCCCTCCTGTTTGGCACCT
Organism: Protopterus annectens; assembly: GCF_019279795.1. Lineage (NCBI taxonomy): Eukaryota > Metazoa > Chordata > Ceratodontiformes > Protopteridae > Protopterus > Protopterus annectens. The sequence goes on along the minus strand of NC_056744.1, from coordinate 403,164,813 downwards.
ACTTCTCAGAAGACCAGGCCAACACAGAAGGACTCTGGCTGACCAAGTTCGTTGATGTCTGCAAGCTAGGAGTCATTATCAACTCCCCAAGTGATGCAGACATCCTACAAATGGGCCTCTCTGAGACCAATGACTGGTGTCGGAACCATGGCCTGAAGCGTAATGCCACAAAATGCGCTATCATCCCCTTTGGAAAAAACTCAGTTCCCACGAACTACCATGTTGATGGGAGCCCATTGAACAGTGAAGGGGATATAAGAGATCTGGGCACCCAGGTCGACAGCCACCACACCTTCGACCACCACATTGCCACTATGATCAGAAAATCCTTCTATGTGGCACATCTTATAACCAAAGTTTTCGCATCCAGGAAGAAAGAGGTCATCATCCCTCATTAGACCAATCGTCGAATATAACACCTCATTTGGCATGTACCTGACCAGACACCTACAACAGCAGAAGAGACCACGAAGGTACCTCACAAAAAGGATCCTAGGCCTTAAACACATGTCCTACATGGACAGACTCAAGAAACTTCAGCTGTTCTCAGTTTCTTATCATCTACTTAGAGGTGATCTCTGCTTGACTTACAAAGCCATGTCCATCCCAGCCCTACTTGAAATGCCACACCTACAGAAATCCCAATCCCCCATGCCACACGCTCCAGAGATCACAACCTCATTACCACAATTATCAGAACATGCTGGAGGGACAGGCTCTTCTCCCAAAGACTGCCCTTACTCTGGAATAAGCTTCCCATTCATGTCAAGCAGAGCACCTCACTGGCCCTCTTCAAGAGAAATCTTGACGAGTGGATGGGTAAAAGAAAGTTCACTCCAGGGATCATTTCAGTTGCACTACTGGATATGGGCACTGTGAACTAACATCAGGTGGCACAGTGCCTGAGCAATTTCTTTGGGGGCTAGACTTGTAAAGGCTCCAGGGCCATTAGCGTAGTGCACACCTATGAACCTATGATTACAGTACTGCGTAGGTACCTGAAACCTGCTTGCACTTTATAAAATTTTCTTTTCCTCACTTTGGTATCAAAGGAAAGGAAAGACCACCCACTTTTTTTAAGCTGAATTTCTCACATAAGTTGCAGAGGAATTTGTCTATACCTGTAAGACATAGCACAGACACACAGAAATTTGTAGTCAAGAGCTCAGGCTGCTGTAAGCAAGACAGAGAGGTGTGAAATTGTTCTCCATTGTCTTTTTTGCAGAGATGAAAATCTACACAGATTCACAGCTGCTTCAGCCCTGCCTTTCATAGCAAAACAGAGCAATTAGATCAGTCATTGGTTCAAAGTCATTGGTTCAAAGGCAGTTGTCACCTCTTTTTGACAAATTTACATAAGCAGTTTCAAAGTACTGAAATACTAAACTTTAAACTTTAACTGTTTGTTGTTGACACTCCTTTACATTTTAAGATGACTTGAATGTACTATCAAAGATGTCATTTAGTAATTCTTGTAAAGTATCAGCACATTTACCACAGTGTAAGAGGAGGAGATGTCAGTTCATCTTGGATGACAAAAAGACCTGCAATTTAACAACAGTTTTGGTTGCAGCTGTATAGGTTTATAGGTTGGTACTAGACTATCGGCCCTAGGGCCTGTACAAGCCTAGCCATAACAATTACCTGGCTATTTCTTCCCACTTATTATTCCTTAGAATACTATAAAATAAGCCCTGAGAGACACACAAATGAGAGCCATTCAAGAAATAAAAGAAGCAGTCCTGTTACAGACAGTATACAAGATGACAGTGACAGACACTAATCCCATTATATGTCAAAGAAATGGAAATAAACCACTACTTCCTTATGTCTAGCAAGACTCATAGAAAACAGACTTGAAATAGATTATGGGAAAAAGAAAGGCTTGAAGAAAAATAAGATGTCCTTACATTCACTGCTGCAGTATTCATTACTGATGGGATTCCCTGCGGTAAAACCCATCATCTGGCCAGTCTAACAAAGTCTACCATTGCTTTAAGGTACACTGAATGTCACCCACATATTCCTCACATAGCAAAGGGCATAAAGGTGACATTCAGGCATACCATCCTCAGAACTTCTTTGTTGCCAGTCCGAATGCTGTTTTTAACTGTCGGTCTGTTTGCCTCTGTCTCATTTTTTTTGCTGTTTTTTTCTGTTTCTTGGCATTCCGGTGATTTCTCCTGTTTCCTGAAGTCCTCACCATTGCATATAAGTACCCAGTTAGGGATTTTGCTCTTTTCTTCATTTTTTTGTGCTGTCTGGGGTTAATGTCATCCAGGAAGGGTAAATGCCAGTGTGGGAGACAGATTCCCCATAAAGACCGCCACAATAAGTGCCTTTTTTGTCTAGGAGCTTCTCACGACTATACGTCTTGCTCTATTTGTCAGACAATTGTCCCAAAACCCCTTTGTAGTAGCCTTTCTTGCCTTTCCTTGTATCTTGATAACCAGTGTTTTAAGCTGCTTACTAAAGATACTATGGATGGAGCTTCCTGCCTCAAGGGTGAGCCGTCAGGGAAGAATAAGGTGAAAAAGGTAAGACCAGAATCTACACCTATCCAGCCTCTGCCAGGTGTTTCTCCCAAGGTTATTACAAACTGGTTGTGTTGTTGGATTCCTCTACCACGTCCAGGTTGGAGGCCAGCAAGGAACTGGTGGGCAGCACATCAGAGGAGGCTTTGCAGTTGTCCATTTTGGGCATTCAGGGGGAACCATGGTTGATTGTTTCCGAGGGGTCTGGGGGGGGGTTGTTCTTAGGGAAGAAGTTCCTACTATGGTTGTAGACTGCCGTCCTGAGTCAGGGCCCTCTCAGTTTTCTAGGATGGATGTCAGCTTAAAAAAGAAACAGAAAAGTAGACACGTTTCTTCTGCTCCTAGGGATCCACAAAGTCAGTGGCAGGCCTTTACTCAGGGGTTATTTAATGCTTTACTGTAGTTAAAGCCTGCTCAAGGGATTTTGGGTCCTGCTCCTCCTCAGTCTTCTTCTTCACCTAAAAGGCCCAAGGAATTAAATTCTTCTGAGGAAGAGTTGGATTCTGATGAAGAATCCCTTACTTATTCTACACAGATTCCTTCTCCATTAGACTATGGGTCTGAGAAGGAGAATTCTAATAGTCCAGATACTCCCGAGGAAATTTTCTTTGGGGATTCAACATCTAGGATGATGGAATGTTTTAAATGGGATTGTGCCCAGGTTTCTGATATCCATAAGAGGTACTATGAGTTTCTGCAGATGGAATCACCTAAACCTGCGGCTATTCCTCCTGTCCTGACTGCTTTACTAGATGTTTTTTCTAATGCCTCTAAAGTGCCTGATTCTCTGTCTCCTACTCCCAGAAGACTATTAGGTTTTATAGAGTGCCTGAGGACTGTTTCTTTCAGTTCAAATGCCCTGCTGCTGACCCCACTGTGGTAACTGTAGCCTCTGATAAGGTACCTCACTTGCTTCCTTCATTCAAGTTACTGCCTTCAGACAAGGACAGCAGAACCATGGACAGGCTAGGTAAGAAGGCTTATACTTCGGCTACCCTAGCCTTTAGGCCTCTTAATTATCAGACCATATATCTAGGTATGTGTTGGCTCTTCTTTCTCAGGCTTGTCAGCTTGTTTCTGTTCTTCCAGACTCTGACCTTTACCCGATGATATTAAGGCTAAGTTGCTGGACGTGCCTCTGGATACTAAACTTTTGTTTGGGGAAGCGGCTGCTGGTTTGTTTAAGTCTCTTCAGGACAAGGGGAAGGCCTTACAGGAGCGTACACATCTTTGTTTCTCCTGTGCCTAAATTTCACAGAAACTGCCCTTCTAAGCCAGCCTGTGTTGGTACGCATTCTCGCCCTCCTTCTAAAGGTAAAAAGCGTGGTAAATGGGCTCCTCCTGCTAAGGCCACTCAGACTGCAGGGATTCTAAAGCCTTCCTTTTCTGACAAACCAGGTGCTATCTGACTATCCAGCTGTTCCTGGACACATTCCTCTTTCTCTTCGCCTTTCTTTTTCTCTTATTTGGCTTTGAATCACCCAGGATTTTTGCGTTCTCCTGATCATTAGTCAGGGGTACTTCATGGTATGGAATTCCTGCCCTCCTTTCATGGGCATTCCTCAGCCTCCTCGGGAGCAACTTTCTTTTTTCCCAGAGGTTCTTCGAGATCTCTTGTCTCAGGGTACTATTCAAAAGGTGCCTTTGTCCCAAAGTGGGAAGGGGTTTTATTCAAGAATGTTTCTAGTGCCCAGAAAAGAAGGTATTTGGAGACTGATTCTAGATCTTTCTTGTCTAAACACTTTTCTGAATGTGCCTTTCTTTTAGATGCTGTCCCTTCAGACCCTTTTTCCTTTCTTGCTACCTCAGGCCTTTCTGATGTCTCTGGATCTCAAGGATGCTTACCTCCATATTCGATCCATCCTCTTTTCAGGAGATTTTTGTGTTTCTCTGTTGCTTCCTGGCATTTTCAGTTCTGTGCTTTGGCCTTTCTACTGCCCCAAGGGTGTTCACTAAATGCCTCGCTCCTGTGATTGCTTTTTGCAGGGTTCAATGGATCCAAATATTTCCTTATTTGGATAACCTCCTGATTCAGGCATCCTCTCCAGAGGACCTTTTACAAAATCTTCATTTTACCATTTCTCTTCTTCAAAATCTGGGATTCATGATAAACTTCAAAAAGTCTTCCCATGACTTCTACTCAGGATCATGTCTTTCTGGGTTGCAGGATTCAGATGGTGCCAGTGCTGGCATCACTGTCTCCTCCAAAGGCCTTAACTCTCATTTCTTACTTCCAAACTCTTCTTCTCCTGGCCTCCATTTATGTCAGGGAGTTTCTCAGAGCTCTGGAGTTCATGGCTTCCACCATTTCGATGTTTCCTCTGCCAAAGTTCACACGGCAAAGTTCCATCCTCATCCTCTACACTTTACAGTTCCTCTTTTCCCTTGTCTCAAGAAGGAACTTCTGAGGTGGATTCAGTAGTTGTCTCTGAATCCAGGGCTCCCTTTTCATCCTCCTTTTCCCTCTCAGGATCTGTTCACAGACACTTCAGATATGGGATGGGGAGCAATGTTTAGCTCCCTGAAAGTACAGGGAGTGTGGCTGCCTTGTCAGCAGAAGGAGCACATCAACATCAAAGAGATGAGAGCTCTTATGCTGGCTGTTCAGGCCTTTCATCCTTTTTTCTTTCTGAGGCCTTTCAAGGTATTCATGGACAATACCACAGTTATGTGGTATATCAACAAACAGGGTGGAACAAGAGCTTACCTTCTTTGCTGGCTGCCACTTCTGGTATGGGATCTGGCTGTCAAGCATCAAGTGACTCTTCAAGCAGTTTATATTTCTTCAGATCAGAACATTGTGGCAGACACTCTGAGTTGATCCTTCACTCAATCCCACAAATGGATGCTTCACATGGATGTGTTTCTGGACATTGTTTGCCAGTGGGGTACTCCTCAAGTAGATCTCTTTGCCTCCCCTCTGAACAGACAACTTCCTCTGTTTTGTGCCAGAGCCCAGGTCCTCTGGCATGGAAGGTGGATGCCCTCTAATTTTCTTGGAAGGGGATGTTTCTTTATGCATTTCTTCCCCTTCCTCTCATTCTGAGAGTCCTGTTCAAGATTCAACAGGATGCTCCCAAAATCTTGTTGGTGACTCCCTTTCGGCCACGACAGCACTGGTTCCCTCTACTTCTGCATCTAGCCATCTAGGCAATCATCACTAGTTATCTCACAGGGTGGATCTACTCACAGAAGACAAAGAATCTCTCATCCACCCCCACCTGTCCACACTTCAACTGATACTGTGGGTGATAGGGTTTTGATCCCTCATAGACACCTTTTTTCTGAGGATGTGCTGCAAGCCCTGCATGAGGCCAAGCAACCTACTACTAGGAAATCCTACTTATCTAAATGGAAGAGGTTCTCTATTTGGTGTCCTTCTAATGACCTGGACATTTGGTTCTCTCTTATTTGTGTGAGTTGCTCAATGCTGGTTTGACATATTCTTCTTTTCATAGGTTCACAGGCGTGTACTAGGCTAATTGCCCTGGAGCCTTTACAAGCCTAGCCAATAGACGTGCCCTGGCCCACTTATCAGCTCTTTCTGCTTGTCTGCCTTTAACTCCCCTGTTAGCTTATAGATTTGAGGCTAAGCAATTTCTTAAAGGCGTCCTTAATATTAGACCTCACAGGAAGCCTGTTCCTCCTCCCTGAGATCTTCATTTCATTCTGGAGAAACTGACTCAGGCTGCTTTTGACCTGCTGTTTCAGCTTCCTTGCAATAGTGTTCTTGGAAGACATTCTTTTGTTAGCTCTTACTTCTGCCAGACAGGTGTTTGAGATGCAAGTCCTTATGGCTTGCCCACCTTTTTTGATATTCCATGAGAACAGGATGTCCTTCCGTACTAATCCTTATTTTATGCCCAAGGTGGTTAATGAGTTGTCACTTAACCAGTTTATTAATTTGCCTACTTTTTTCCCCTCTATGCAATCTGACAGCGAGAGGGTGCTGCATACCTTAGACGTGCATAGACAGCTCAGATTTTATTTGGATAAGAGTAAAGCTATCAGAAATTTGATCAGTTGTTGGTTTCCTTTTATCCTAGGTCTTTAGGGATTGGCTGTTTCCAAGCAAACTATTTCTACTTGGATTTCAAAGGCTATTTCTTTTTGTTACACTTTTCATGGCGAGAGCCTTCCTTCTTCTGTAAAAGATCATTCTACTACAGCTGTGGCTTCTTCTGGTGCTTTTTTCAAGGTTTCAGACACTAATTCCATTCTTGAAGCAGCTACCTGGACTTTTGTGCATAACTTTACCAAACATTACAAACTGGATGTTATCCCCAGAGCTAGAGCCTAGTTTTGCTAATGCTATTCTTCATGGCTTCATAGAGGACTCTACTGCTGCTTCCTCCTCCCAAGTTTCTTCTTGAGCTTTGGCACTCTTCTATGTGTAATGAATACTGCAACAATGAATGTAAGGACATAGTACACTTGTGTAAAATCCTAGCATAAAGGTAGATGTCCTTGCCTTCACCACTGCAGTATTCACTCCCTCCCTCCCTCCCCCTAGTCTTTATTCCTCCCTGGATGTGCAGGTTCTCTTCGTTTTTCCTTGGACTGTTGTTCCTACTGGGCCAATCACTTCTGAGGATGAACGTCACCTTTATGCCCTATGCTACATAAGGAGTGTGTAGGTGACGTTCAGCATACTTGGCAGACTTTGGTAGACTGGCTGGATGATGGGCTTCACGACAGTGAATCCCATCAGTAATGAATACTGCAGTGGTGAAGGTAAGGACATCTACCGTTATGGTAAGTTTTACACAACTGTACTATCACATTCATATGCCAAGCCCCATTGAAAGCAATTTTGCAGAAAACATATTAAATTCTATAAGAAGTAGTCTAGTCAGAGTGATTTTGAGATGTTAAAATAACTCAGAAAACAGATAGGGTGAAAAACTAAAATTGTTAGTTCTAAGGTGGAGTTTTCCTTTAAGCATTCAGTTAATATTTAACCACTGGCTTCAATTTGCTAAAGTGAGCAAACATCTCCTGTGATAGGGTAACCACTTTATATGCTCTGTTTCACTTGATTATCTCTAGAAGATGTACACATGTATGTAAAAGGCCATAACCTTTTACCTGGTTTGGTACTCTATTCAGCGGACTTTATATCATTCAGCTAAAAAGGTGTAATAGTAAATAATTTAACATTTGCCATACTAGTTTGCCTCTTCAACATAGTCTTTCACTGACATATTAACACTGCTGCTCTAAAGTCATGCTTTATTAATGTTCCTTTTTTTAAGAACCTCACAAGAACATGTTGATGATGTCAACCTGGACAATGCAATTTAGTTATTTGCTCATTTATTTTTTCATTAATTCATTTGTCCACTCATTTATTCATTGCAAGTTTATTCTTTGCTTATTTGTTTGCTCACTCATTTATTCATTCATTGAAGGTAACTATTTGACTAATTGGTCTCAAGGGTTCTTTTTCAGCTATTACCCAGCTATAATAAAGAAAAGTGCAACAGACAATAGAAAAAAACAGTACTTAATACAGCTGAAAATAAAACGACAGTTTTTGAGCAGGCAAAACAGCCTATGCAGCCTATGCAGTCAGAAATGCACTGCACTGCAAAGTTAACACCTAACAACGAGTTATAAATACTCTTAATTTGGTACACAGCTGCATACGATGTTCTCAAAACAACATTCAGTAAGCATGAATTACAATTGCTGGTAATGGACTCGTATTTCTAGCTGTCAGAGATAATGCACTCGTGCTTTTAAACCTCAGAAGAAAAAAGCCTTGCTGATGTATTCCAAGGAGTATGATGGCTAAAATAACACTGATCAGAATATAGAGCTAAGGCCAGGACAGTGGTCCAGAAAGAAAGTTTTACAAATCAGTATTAGGAGGTGATCTTTGCCTTGGACAGGACAGGCAGAAGTCTAGCTTTCCTAAGACTCATGCTGTAATGTTCAAGCCCCGAGTTCGAACAAAAGATTTACATATTTTTAGCATAATCTGCATTCTACTGCAGTTGATGAAAAAGCTTGTTGTGATCAGAGGCAAGTCCACTCTAAGACTGGAAACAAAATACTTTCCATAGTTTTTCTTGCTTTAAGAGTCAAGAAATGGGAAATTTTGTAACAAGTGGCAGTAGTTTATTTAGTTTAGCTGACAAGTTATCTAAACTATATTAAGAAGGTGAATTAAAGGTGAATCCAGTAGCTTAAGTACTCACAGCAATTAACAGTATGAAGGGGCTACACTGTGAGGGGTGGCATAGTACAATTAAAACATGTGAGCAATGTGGCAGTGCCAAAGACTATGTCCCCTATTTTTGAAGTTCAGCAGGAGTCTGTGTTAAACAGATAAAAATCTTGCTAAGTTAGCATTGCAGTGCACCACTGATATTGCAGGAGGATCTGTTTACTTTCCAGATACCCACGTTGCTAGAACAAAGATAGCAGATACACCCAAAAGAGATATTCTGAAGACATTCCTGAAGATTGAAAAACAGCAAAGGCCCCAATGACAGACACTTCAGGGGCACCAGACAGCATATGTTCACAGCAGTAAACTGAGTTTCATAATTTAATCCAGAATGTGCAACAGGATGGACAGCTCCTTATCCAATTAGGAGAGGCTGGAGAGAAGCCAAACTGTGAAAGTTCTGCGAAGAGTTTAAGGATGTTGAAATGAGAACATTACATTTGCTGCATTAGGAAAAATGATACCTGAATATTCCATTCCTCATATTACAGAAGATAACTGCAAGGGGAAAGTGTGGCAGTGAGGGTACTGTAACCTTTCCTAAAGCCATTTTGCTGCTAGCTAAGAAGACTGTACTGTTTTATGTATGTATGTATGTATGTATGTGGATAGCTGGAAAGCAATGGTCCTCTTAAAGATTTTAGACAGAAGAGAAAAAAGTGATATGGGGTTGTATGATGTAATCATCTGTTTGGACTCTTGCTGTTTTTTGATAATAACAGAAGATCACAAAAACTTTTAGAACAACAGCTCAGGCAACAGAAAGTCGTCAAGCCTAGGCAGCTTATAACAAAGAAGGTAACAAGAAATCCTGTAGATGCATTAGAAATATTTTGGAAATTGTACGAAAGTCTGTATAAAGCAGAGAAATATGGAAATCAAGAAAATATACAAATGAAAATGTTTATGGAAGAATTAAATATGCGAAGGTTAGAGATAGACTAAGTCAATTACTAATGGTTAAGATAGGAGGAGATGAGATAAAAATGGTGATGTATAACCAAGTTACAGGAAGGTCCCCAGGAATAGATGGTATTCCTGTGGAACTTTGGACGCTAGGAGGGAAAAGACTGATAAAGATCTGGAAGGTTTTAACAGTATTTTAAGAGGAGGACAAGTACCAATATCCTGGAAGAAAGCTGTGGTAGCTTTAAAAGCTAAAGAGGGTAAAGATCCATTAGACCCAGCTTCATACAGGCCCATTTCAATACTAAACTGTGATTATAAAGTGTTCATGTCTACAATTGCTAAAAGAATAACAAAAGTAATGCCAAAATTAATAGATATGGATCAATGTGGTTTTGTGGAGGGGAGGCAAACATTTGACATCATTAACAGAACACGGATGATCCAGAGGAAAGCAGAATGTAAGAAGATATCATTGTGATAGCATTTGACAGAGTAAGCTGGGACTTTACAAGCAGGGCAATAGAAGCATTTGCATTTGCAAGTATAGCAATATTTCCATGGCAAATCACATTATGAACCTATTTCCTGAAAAAATTACAAGGTTGATTAGGAGGATATACAAGGGATCAGAGGTGAAAATTAAAGTGGGTGGGGTCCTCTCTGACAATTTTTGTTTGAGCAGAGGAACCAGGCAGGGGTGCCCTCTTTTCCCTTATTATTTGCATTATATTTAGAACCAGTGGCAAAAAAACATAAGGGACTCAGAAATTCAAGGAGATAATTGGTATGGTAGTCAAGAAATAAAAGCTGTGTCTATTTGCAGATGATATTATTTTACACCTGACAAAACCAGAAAGAGACACTACAGTATTGTGGAACATTCTGAGACAGTTTCAAATCTTTTCAGGATACAAAATCAATGAAGCTAAAACAAAGGCAATATGGTAAATTATGAACACACACACAAATTGGTTCAGCAATATCCATATTTATGGGGACATGATAAAATGAAATATTTAGGAGTATGGATTAAAATGATTCTGGTGTGGCAGCAAAGGATATGTGGGAAGAGACTAAACAAAAGGTAATACAAAAACTGAGAAAATGGAAGCTTTGATATATGGATATGGATAGTACTATAGAAACAGTCAAATGTTTTTAGTCCCTTTAGCTTTATACACAGGTCAGCCATATTTTTATCAACCAGAGGAGATGTTAGGGATAACAATTAATACAGAGATGAAGGACGTTATCTGGGAAGGGAAGATGGCAAGAATCAAGAAGTATAAGCTGATTCTTCCAGTATAACAGGGTGGATTGGGATTACCCAATTTCAAAGCTACACAGTTAAGGCTCCTATACATAGGACAGGCAGAAAACTATAATTCAAAGTGGAAAGAAATGATGTTGAAATAGGGGGAAGCTCAAGAAACAAGGAGAGACTTGGAGTTTTGGATGCAGACCTTTAAGGAGAATAACAATAATCATACATAATACTATATCCATATAGTAGCAGAAAGTATTCTAAGAACTAAGCCAACACAGGAATGGAGAAAGGAGATTCTGCCGATAGGGATGACTGCAATTAGGGATACAGACAATAGGCAAGAGGGGGTTGGAATTTATTGCAGAAAACTGGCAAAAAAACCAAGGTATCGGGAGGAAAAAATTAGACAGAGAAAGGTAATAGAATGGGAAGAGGCCAAGAATTTATTTGAATTGCAGGTTAGAGGTCGCCTTCTCTATCACAGATTGATATCAGATTACAGGCAAACAGAAAGAAATGGGAGATCCTAAATGAAAGACTAGCACTAGAACAGCAGCTGCCATTAAAAAAGGAATAATTAGAGCATATAAAACATTGCATGGTAACTATAAGAATCAATCAGAGGAGGTTAGAAAGGATTGGGAGGAGAGACTGGATAAACAATTCACAAAGAAACAGTGGGAGGATATATGTATGCCGCCCAAATATGCAATAAAATCTAGAAGATTTAGGATTTTTGCTTGTAAATGTTTACACAGATATTTTTATACCCTAAGTAGACTCCAGAGAATTTTTCCTTGGGTATACAATAAAATGAAACATACAAAATTAGGATCCCTCTACAGGTCCAAAACAAGTATTACTGACCCAACCAGACAATCCATCACTAGAACTTATTTGCAGCCCAACCTTATTACATGCTTCACCCATTCTTATCAACCTAAACAAAATCAATAATCAAAAACATGAGGCATGCCAAATTTGGCACAAATTCACCACAAAGTAACCACTACTATACAGCTTAAAAAATTAAATTGGTTTGAATTAGCCCCTAAGCTAAAATTCTCCCAACTGACTACAGATCATACACTAATTTATTATCACAATAAATGCCCAGCACTTCAAAATACTCTCTAATTTTACTCCAGTAAAAGAGGCCTAAGATGTAGCAATAAATCTCTCCTCACAATAACCAAACCCAACAGCTCAGGAAATTCCCTGTATTCCAACTATGTCTCAAGGTTCTGAAATTCCATCCCTCACCAAATTGAAGTGTTAGACAACCTACCAAGCTTTAAAAAAAACCACAACAGAACCTAAATGATGAATGGCTCTGCTCCTGCTCCAACCATGGCTAGCCCACCAACATTTAAAATAAACCCTCCTATCCTATAATACATCTCAATCTTCTACCATGTATGTTCCTCTTAAATTCTATGTTCACTTGCTGCTGTAAAGAAAAAGATTTCGTCTCCACCCAGTTTATTTTATACTGTTCCCATCATGCTCTACAACCTTTGTTGATCATAGATGAATCTCTACTGTAGTCATACATGTATAAAAAAAAAGTTATGGACTTACCACAATGTTCCATCTGTGTTGTCGATCTTCATTTATCCTTGACCTTTGGGTATGGTTATGATACTCAGAACCTGCACGGCTGTTATACAGCTTGCGCAAGCCAAAAACTATTGAGCTAAGTCTCTACCCACATTACACCTCTCCAGATCGGGTTTGGCAGCTACACAAGCAGAGAGAAGAATATGTGTATTGAATGGAAGAGGCTATGGCCAGGGTCAAACCAGATAAAGTTACCAGGACAAGCATCCGATCCTCAAATGAGTCTGCAGAAGGGGGAAGGAGGGAGGGTGGGGTGAAAAGGATAAATGAAGATTGACAGCACAGACGGAACTTTATGATAAATACATAACTTCTTTATCTGATGTTGTCAATCGTCATTGATCCTTGACCTTTGGGACAGAGTCCCCAGTTACTTTAGATCTCAGGTGGCCTGAGAATCATAGAGTCAAATGATGCTCTTCCCCTGGAGACCAGATCCAATTAGTAATGAGTGCTAAAGGTATGCGGAGTAGCCCAAGTTGCTGCTGCACATATTTCATCCATGGAAGCCTTAGAATAGAAAACAGTAGACATGGCTATTGCCCTAGTGGAATATGCTCTCACTGGTGCTGGTCACTGGAGATTCTTTTTATTGTACATGAAAGTAATACAGTCTCTTAACCACTTTACCAAGGTGAGTTTTGAAACAGATTTCCCTAGGGATGGACCAGGAAAAGGAGACAAATAACTGGTCCAATTTTCGAAATTCTTTAGTTCTCTTGAGACAGAAGTGTAACTGTCTGTGAACATCCAGCAGAGGTAAACAATATTCACCTTTATTAGAGACATTTGTAGAGAAAACAGAAAAGTCAATGGTTTGATTAATATTATTTTCTGACACCACCTTAGGAAGAAATGATGGGCTGGTTCTTGGTGAAACTCTATCCTTATGAAAAATCAAATGTGGAGGTTTTGAAGATAGTGCTTGAATTTCTGAAATTCTTCTGGCAAAGGTAATAGCTATCAGAAAAAATGGTCTTCTATGAAAAAAACTTTAAATGACAGGTAGCCTCTGGTACAAAGGAGGAATGGAAAAAAAAGAGTGCAGAACCATTGCCAGATCCCAAAGAGCTTTATATGGTGGTTTCAACCTCAAGGTTCCTTTCATGAACACTTTACACAATTTATGGGAAATTAGCAAATGATCTTCAAAGCCATTGTGGAAATTGGAAACAGCAGCTAGTTTGACCTTAATAGTAGAAGCAGAGGCTCCTTGTTCAAAAAGCATAGCCAAAAACCAAAAACTCCAATACCTTTTTAACTGGTGCGGAGAAGGGGTTAAGACCATTATTGTGCACTTGAATAGAAAATCTTTTTCACTTGCTGTGGCAAAGTTTCCTGGTGGAAGGTCTATGGGCAGCCAGTAAAATTTTCTGGACTGGAGAAGATACATTTTTCTGCCTGGTGACTAGTGGAATTGGAGGAGCCAAGCTGTAAGCTTGAGGTTCTGAAGATTGGGGTGCACCAGACCCCTGTGGATGATATAGAAGATCTGGAATTAGGTCCAGGATTCAAGGACGGTGTATTAGATGAGGCTACAGGAAGGGGAACCAGACTTGTCAAGACTAGGACAGCACAATGAGGTTCAGCTTATTTCTCAACCTGCTGGCTTTCTTTAAGAAGAGAGGAATCAGTGGGAAGGCAGGAAAGGCATAGAGTAGACCCAAGGGCCAATTGTGAAGAACAGCATCTCTTAGGGACTCCCCCTGATTAGGACAAAGTAGTTGCTGCACTTGTTGTTGAGAAGTGATGCAAACAGGTAGCAGCAAGGCTGGCCCCAGTTCTGGAAAATCCCCTTCACCACTCTGGGGTTGAGAGTCCACTTGTGAGGCAGGAGAATGCACCTGCTCAGTTTGTCTGCTATCATGTTCGAGCTCCCCAGGATGTGTTTTGCTATTAGAAAGCGGCTGGAAGATATCACCCATTGCCACATTCTGAGAGCTTCTCAACACAGGGGGTAAGACTTGGTTCTGCCCTGTTTGTTGATGTACCAGACTACTGGCATATTGTCTATCTGAATTACAATCATTCATGGAGGGAGGACAGCTTGGAAGGCTTGCAATGCTAACAGCACTGCCCTCAGTTCCAAAAGACTGATATGTAGATTGGCCTCCATTGGGGATCAAGTGCCTTTGACTGTTCTTCCCAGATAATGCCCCCACCCCATCTGGGGAGGTATCCATGATCATTATGGCTTTGGGCTGAGGTGGAACAAAGGGACGGCCTAAGAGACCTTCTTCAGATTCCATCCACCAGGATACTTCTTTCTTGCAGCGAATGGTGATTAAATGGGGATGCATCACTGGATATGTTAGGATGGACCACTGGGATGCCAAAAGCCACTGAAGTATTCTCATGTGAAATCTTGCTAGTGGAACTAAAGAGATGGCTACTGCTATTGACCCTAGAGTTTGAATAACTAAAAGTGCAAGAACCTTGTTGTTGGAGAGAATGGCTTGTACTTGGGATCTTATCTTCTGCAGCCTGTGTAGAGGAAGGGAAGCTGTACAAGTGGTGGCATTTAGATGGGCTCCTATAAACTCCAGATCTTGAGTTGGACTTAGTTGAGATTTTGACTGATTCACTGTAATGCCCAGACGAACAAGCAGACGAAGAATGAAATCTGTTGCTTGAAGCAATAGATGCCCAGTGGGACCTGTGATGAGCCAGTCATTTAGATAGGGAAGCACCCATAAACCGTGCAGTTTCAAGTGATCTGCCAAACACCTGGTGAACACCCTGGGGGCTGTGGTGAGGCCAAAGGGCAGCACTCTAAACTGAAAATGACTGGCTCCTAGATGAAAGCAGGGGACCCTTCTGGACCACTTGTCCATTTTTATGTGGTAATACGTGTCCTGAAGATCTATACAGCACATCCAGTCATCTTCCTCTAAGAAGGGGAGGATAGACTGTACTGTGACCATCTGGAATTTTGCTTGCTAAATAAACTTGTTCAGAAGGCAGAGATCTAAAATGGATCTCAAGTCCCCTATCTTTTTTGGCACCAAAAAGAACCTTGAGTAATATCTGAATCCTATCTGGCCTGTTGGGACTTCTTGGATGACTCTTTTTTTCTAGCAGCTTTTGAATTTCAAAAGCTGCTTGATCTCTTTGATTGGGTGGAACATCAGGGAATCTTTGTCTTGATCTGGGAATGAGAGTAAAGGGAATGTGGTAACCTTTGGCAATGATCTTTTGCACCCAAGTATCTGATGTTATATGCCGCCAGGCTCTCGAGTGCAAAGAGAATCTTCCCTGACTACTTCCAGAGGTAAGTAATCAGGCGCCCTTTCAGGAGTGCTGGTTGGATTTCCCAGAGAAAGAATTTCTGGAACCTTGATTTCACAGGCCACCTCTGCCGTGGGGTTGGCGTCTTCCATTGGCGTTCCCCCCTCTGCCCCGAGGGGAGCCACTGCCACATGTGTCCTGAAAAGACCCTTGGGATATTTTGAACCACATATTACCGCGCCTCCGATTCCTAGAGTAGGATTACTGGGGTGCAGAAAAACATATGCCCAGTGCAGATAGGGTCTTTCCATCTTTTTTTGCACCTGGCTAATGTTTCTCTGACTTTGGGGCTGAAGAAGGAAAATCTGTCAAAAGGAGCATTGACGAAGGAGGACTTAAATGGCTCCTCAAACTCACAAAAGCGCATCGAGGCATGTTGCCTTATGGCAACGCTGGAACCCACTGCCCTAGTTATCCCTTTGGCTGTGTGTGCAATGAGCCTCATGGAGAAGTTGGAAATAGACTCTGGTGTGGCCAGCTGAGAGACTACTTTATCTTGGACCTCCTCAGAGACAGCTCCTGCAAGCGTTTATTATAACTTCTTGATCAGATCCATCTGGAGTCTAGTAAAAATGTGCCATAAAATTCAAAGATCTTAAAGTGAAAGTCGATGAGGCATATACTCGCTTTCCAAATCTGTCCATTGCCCTGGAATTTAAATTAGGAGGATGAACAGTGGAACTCTCTTAAGCAAGTTCATTCTTGGTGGCTGCTGCTAACCCCTTAGACCAATGCTGGTGGTCTTCTGGTGCTGAAAGAATTTTGTCCGGTCTCCTGGGAATTGGCTCTATGGAGTCAGGACCCTTCCAAGCCCGCTGTGAGATCAATTTGATAAGGTTGTCGGCAGGAGGGGTTACGCAAGAAGTAGATGGGCAAGCGCTGAAAGCTTGCAGGTACACCAACTCCTCCGAGGTAGGGTCTTTGGGCTTCCAGTTACCCCGCTGTTAGAATTTCAAGAATGTCTCCAAAGGAGACATCTTCAGGGGGTGAACGAGGGGAACCCTCCCCATCATCGAAGTTCTTGTCTTCTGTGTCAGATTCCTCGGGGAAATCTAGGTGTTTCCTCTTACACATTTTCTTCCAGGGCATCTCCTGAGTGGGGATCTCTGGGAAGGATTCAAAAGAGGAGGGGCCCTGAGCAGGGGAATCCTGTAGCTTAGGTACTTGCTGTCCAGACGTGGAAGTTGGTGGCAGCTCTGGGCAAGAGGGAGTCCCGGGATAATACTCCAGTGCTGGAGGGGCCATCTGAGAACCTTCAGAGGCCAGTTCCCTCTCCATAACTTGGAAGGCAGGTCCCCCTGAACAGGGATGGGATCCCTGAACCGAGAAGGACAACCTTGGATATGTGGTCCCACTCTGGGAAACCTACCCTGGAAGCAGGAGCTGAGGAAGAGCCCATGTCAGCCAAAGTATTGAGAGTCAAGGACGATTCCAAATAAAAATCTGGAGCCAATCTGAGACCCTCGGATCCGGCAGTGGAGCAACAGTCCTGGAAGTCCATCGGTTCCAATGAAACTGAGAAACTTAAGGCAGATTCCAGAACTGAAGGGGAAAAGACTGCTGACACCAGAGCAGCTGGAACCAGAAGAACCACAGTAGTAAGCAATAAGCCCTCAGAGGTTAGATGAAGAAAGTTTGGTGGAGTCCAGGGAGAGAAAGCCCCAACTCCAGAAGGGGGTGTGGCCTGGGAGACAGCGAGACCCCTAGCCACTAGGAGCTGTTCCTCCAACTTCACAACATCGACTTCAGTCAGACTCCTGGAGGAATGGATGGGGAAGCCTAAGGGAGATTCTGGTCTGTCTAGGAATGGACTTGGGAGCTGTCCCACAATGGGGTCAACTGAAGGGGAATATTTTGTCCTGAGTACATTGATATTATTAGGTTTTGACATCGAGGTGGTGTTGGTCCTAATATTTCTGGAAATTGTTACAGGTGGAGCTGATACCAATGGGGAAGATATAGTTGTCGGTACTGAGGTGGCCATCACCAAGACCTGTGGTGCTGAAGTTGTTACGGCAGATGGTGTCAAGGAAGTCGGCTCTATAATTTTCTTAGTTATAAGTTTTATACTTCAGTTCTGCTGGTGGTGTGGGAGCCAAAGGTTTATGTTTCTTTGTTGCTGGCACCAAAAAGGATGCCAGCACCAAATGACTCCTCTTCTGTCCTAATCTAGATTTAGAGGAAGAAGAGGGTGACGAAGGTGAAGATGTGTCAGACTTGGACAAAGCCTCCTCAAAAGAAGACTTAATTCACCCGTTTAAGATTAATTTGTTTTTCCTTTCCACAAGGGCCTGGTTACTGAAGGCTTGACAGATTATACAGTCTTTCTTGTGTGTGCTGGGCACAAGAGTACACACAAGAAGCGTGCCCATCACAGTTGGGCATCTTCCTACCACAACCTTGGCGTTGCTTAAACCTGGTTGTCCCCTTGGATTTATCTGCCATATTCACTAAGAAAAAGAAAAGTCAACAGACAACACTAACACACACTAAAAGGAAACCACACACTCACACAAAGAAAAGTTAATACCTACCAACAATGGCAGGCCCAAGCTACCAAACAAAGAGGTAGAGAAAGGAAAGTAATACCAACGATGGTAGACTAGGAATACTGTCAGGTAAAAGAAAACAGCACACTCACTCGTTTAACAAAGAAAGGTGGGATAGAAACTATTTTTGACAAGGAACAGAGTACCAGCGATACTAGGGGAGAACACTGAAGTGCAGGGGAGAGGATAAACAGAGAAGTGAGGCAAAGTGGGTAAAAATATAAAAAATTCTAAGTGATAGTACAGTAGAAAATTTCTGAATAGAAAATATGAAAAGGGTATGAAAAACTATAAAGATTTTATTTAGCTACGAGAGACTCTAGCTGATACGTCTTGTGACAAGGGCAGCAAACAAGATCTGAGATAATCTGGAGGGGTATTGTGGGTAGAGACTTAGCTCGAGAGTTTTTGATTTGCACGAGGTGTATAACAGCCGAGCCAGTTCCAAGGATCGGAACTGTACCCAAAGGTCAAGGATAAATGAAGAGTGACAACATCACATCTAAACTTTAACTTTTGCCCTGTACTTCTACTGTAAACAACCATTTCATGTACTAAAACTGTTTGTTGTATATTCTCATTGTTGGTATAACTCACAGCTCTCCACTTCTAATGTAAATCCTCTATTTTATATTTCATATATTGCATATACGTATTAGCATTGTTGTTAAAACTTGCAATAATTTTTACGTGGAGCTTTTCTTCCCAGGCCTCCACTGAAGAGGGGCTTTTTGCCCAGTCGAACTATCCCAGTCAAAAAATGGAAATGATGACGACAATAATAATCATAATCATAATAATAATAATAATAATAATAACAGAAGTATGTTATGAATAGTACTGCAGACAGGAAAAATACAAACTGATGATTTAATCTGGGGTGTTTTCAGAAATAACTTGAAATAGTGAACAAAACTAAATAAAGTGCAATTTTATATTACATGTTATTTCTGAAGAAAATTCCAGGTCAAAATATAAATTTCAACTTTTATTTTCTTTCCAGACCCTTTCCCACAGCCCTTTCTTATTTGCAATGGTGATGGACAGGTTGACAGACGAGATCAGACAGGAGTTCCCGTGGACTATGATGTTTGCAGATGACATTGTGATCTGTATTGAGAGTAGGGAACAGGTGGAGGAGACCCAGGAGAGATGGAGATATGCTCTAGACAGAAGAGGAATGAAGGTCAGCAGTACTAAGACAGAATATATGTGTGTGAATGAGAGGGAGGATAGAGGAATGGTGAGGATGCAAGGAGTAGAGGTGGTGAAGGTGGATGAGTTTAAATACTTGGGGTCAATAGTTCAGAGTAACGGTGAGTGTGGAAGAGAGGTGAAGAAGAGAGTACAGGCAGGATGGAGTGGGTGGAGAAGAGTGTCAGGAGTGATTTGTGACAGACGAGTACCTGTAAGAGTGAAAGGGAAGGTCTACAAGAGGGTAGTGAGACCAGCTATGTTATATGGGTTGGAGACAGTGGCATTGACAAAAAGGCAGGAGCTTGAGCTGGATGTGGCAGAATTAAAGATGTTAAGATTTGCACTGGGTGTGACGAGAGTGGACAGGATTAGGAATAAGTATATTAGAGGGTCAGCCCAGGTTGGAAGGTTTGGAGACAAAGCCAGAGAGGCACGATTACGTTGGTTTGGACATGTGCTGAGGGGGGATGCTGAGTATATTGGGAAAAAGATGCTAAGGATGAAGCTACCAGGTAACAGGAAAAGAGGAAGGCCTAAGATAAGGTTTATGGATGTGGTGAGAGAGGACATGCAGGTGGTTGGAGTGACAGAGGAAGATGCAGAGGACAGAAAGAAATGGAAACAGGTGATCTGCTGTGGCGACCCCTAACGGGAACAGCTGAAAGAAGATTATTTTCTTTCCAGACAGTGCATTCACAAATCCATTTTTGTCTAGTTTCCAAGACATAACACCATTGTTTTTTGTTATAAATAAGATGATTCCAGAAAACTTATTCTTGGCAAATACAAATTTTCAGTGTATTACAAGCTTGTTCTGCATGACCGTGGATATGGTATGCATTAGTGGGCACCTTTTCTGCTGCATTTACCCTAGTCATGGCTGGGGACAGAATGCTTTAACATTTCATTTCCCAAGGTAGTCACTGGATCTTCTTGACCACAAACAACAATTAATGTTGTCAAATGTTCATAGCTGGTAGTAATAGGATTCCTTCAGGAGTGCTGTTCTCTCAAATCAGAAATGCATGTTTCCTATTTGTAAATGGTGTAGGGGATAAACTGTCATGCTGAAGTCTTTGTATTATTAGTCACTCCAAATAATTCAGTCTTAACTAAGTCCTCAAGTTGAAGGTGTATGCTGCTTCAATATAACAGTAAATAAAACTGTAGAATTATAGACTGCATCTGTACTTATCTTACAGAAAAAAATATTGTCAGCTGGGTTGGGAAGGTACACCAGGACTGTTGATTATGAATGAATTACTAGGAATTAAACTTCAGTAACCTCACTTCAATATAGTGGAGTCCTGTTACATAAAACAAAAGGCTGGTAATTTCATAGGTATTGGTCTAGCACATTGGTCTTGAGGAAAGTGGTGGCAGTTTTTTTCCCTTGCACAAATAACTGCAATAAACTGCCAAAAAGTGCAACTTCACTCATAAGGGTTTGTAGTTTTGAAATCCTTCTAGCTGATGTGATTACCAAGTAACAAGGCAGTTTTCCAGGTTAAGTATTTGAGGGGTCTGAGGTAGCAGGTTCAAAAGAAGGCTATGAAAGCTTGTCCACAATAAAATACAAGTGCCGTAAATGAGCAATAAGCTATCTAGGCAGTCTCAAATCAGTCAGTTAACTGCAAATTCCCTAAGTTGGGGCATATTAGGACATTATGTCCTGTGTGATGAGGTCCCATTGCAGACAGAGAATGAAAAGATTCACCTTATGCCTTGGCTAAAATGGAGCAATTAGGAGCAACATTGCTCCCTGTTCTTTTCTTTCTATGTCAGCATAGAAAGAAGACGTACTGGACAGAACACATACAGAAAGAGACCTGTCCATTTGAAGGAAAAAGCATCTACTGCCCAAGCTTCTTAGTGTACATTAGGGCAGAATTTCATCAGCTGTTTTTTTCTCAAAGATGCAAACAGGACTAGCTCTAGAACACCTACCTCACCCATAAATTATCTGAAGAAAAACATCCATTTGCAGCTGATCTGCTCAATTGGACCAGCACCAAGATCAGTTGGGATGGGATGTAGATTGTCTTTGAGACTTCTGTGACTAAAGAGTTATCTGTCAGGCAGGCACTGTCAACCTACAGAAGGGATATGAAATAGTTTTCTCTTGCTTGTTTATGTATAATGTTGTCTGCTGTTATTCATAAGACCCCTTTTTCAAATGGGTTTGACAGCTTAGAGTGCGTGGATCAAAGTTGTCATGTCTTTCAAATTTATAACTTACTGTCCTTAAGATTTCCCTCAGCATGACCACAGTCTTCTGTGCCATGGCCTGAAAGTGTTGTACAAGAGAATTCATTTTGTCCTGAAGGAAAAAGACCCTCTGGTTGAAGAAGTTCTGTAAAGTTCCCAGAAACACCATTCTTTTGCAAAGGGAGAGACTGAACTGAGAGTGTCGAATGAACATCCCAGGTTTTGAAAACAATCCATGGTTTGCTGCATAGCCCTCTTCAACTCCTGCTCCTCCTAGGATAGTGCCTGGATAATGCAGTCATCCAGGTAGGAGTACAAGGGGAATGTTTTTGGTTCTGCAATAAGCAAAAACTGCAGCCAGGCATGCCATATTCTTGGCACAGTACTCAATCCTTAGAGCAAGAAGGTAAACTGATATTGGGTGCGACCTGCCTCATACCTGAGAAAACATCTGTTTCCTGTGACTTGATATATGGAGGTAGGGTATTCATCAGAGCCCGAGGGAATAAGAGTGGTGAGAAGGCTTGTAATGTCCACTTTTTGAATTTTGAGAATTTGAGATAGATGAAACCTTGAAAGGTTCAATATGGGCCTCCACTAACCATCCTTTCTGGGTACTAGGAAGGTTCTCAAACAGAAAAAGAAGTTAAGTTCTTACCATAACGTTCCATCTGTGTTGTTGATCTTCATTCATTCATTACTGATGGGTATGAGTTCCATCCTCGGAACTGAGTCAACTGTTATAACAAGCTCGTGCCAGCCAAAAAACTCTTGAGCTAAGCTTACCCATAGTACCCCACTCTCTATCAACTCAGATCACGTTTGCCCATAAGAAAAAGGATAGAAAGCGGAGGCTTTATCTGAGCAAATACCTTACCATAAAGTAGGACCAAATCCGAATCTCCGGTAGTCTTTTGGAGGGAGTTGGTGGGAGGGGTGTATTGAATGAATGAATGAAAATCAACAACACAGATGGAACGTTATGGTAAGAACATAACCTCTTTATCTGATGTTGTTAATCTTCATTCATTTCTTACTGATGGGACAGAGTCCCCTGGGAGGCCCCATGGAAGGATGTTCCTGACCACCACTGAACCAAAGGAAGCTCTCCCCCTGGAGACGAAATGCAATTTGTAATGAGTGATAAAGGTATGAGGAGTGGCCCATGTTGCTGCTGCACAAATGTCATCCATGGAAGCTCTTGCATGGAAGGCAACAGATGTTGTGACTGATCTGGTTGAATGCACTTTGACCTTGTAAGGTAAAACAGCTTTGTTTTGTTGGTAAATAAAGCAAATGCAATCTCTCAACCACTTGGACAGAGTCACTTTGGAAACAGATCTTCCAAATTTTGGTCCTGAGAATGATACGAATAATTGGTCAGATTTTTGTAACAATTTAGTCCTGTCCAAGTAGAATCACACTTGTCTATGCATATCAAGTAAATGTTCATAGGTTGGTACTAGGCTATCGGCCCTAGGGCCTATACAAGCCTAGCCATAAGAATTCCCTGGCTATTTCTTCCCACACTATTTACTTCCCTGGACCCTTGTCTAGCAGGGTGACTGACGTGATCCCTGGGGTGAATTTCCTTTCTCCCATCCAATCATCAAGGCTCCTTTTGAAGAGGGCCAAAGAGGTGCTCTGCTTGACATGTATGGGCAGTCTATTCCAGAGTTTGGGGAGTCTCTGGGGTCAGGAACCTATCCCTCCAGCATGTTTTGTTTATTGTGATGACAAGGTTTAGATCCCTGGAGTGTGTGGCTGTGAGGGATGGGATTTATTTAAGTGTAGCATGTCCAACAGCTCTGTGTTTGACATGGCCTTGTATGTTCAGCAAATATTGCCTCGGAGTAAACGATATGCGACAGAGTATAGCTGGAGTTTTTTTAGACGGTCAGCATAGGGCATCTGCTTTAGGCCTGTGATTCTTTTAGTGAGGTATTTCTGTGGCCTTTCCAGTTGTTGCAGATGTCTTGAGAGGTACATACCAAATGGGGTGTTGTATTCTATAATGGGTCTAATGAGGGATGAGTAGAGTGGGACAGTGACCTCCTTTTTTCTGGATGAAAAGCCCTTAGTGATGAGGTGTGCCACATAGAAGGATTTCCTGACTGGTGTGGCGATGTGGTTATTGAAGGTGAGACCACTGTCCACCTGTGTCCCTAAGTCTCTTATCACACTTTCAGTGTTTAGTGTACTGCCACCTATGTGGTAATTCATGGGTACATGTTTTTTCCCAAAGGGGATAACTATACATTTCTTGGCATTGAGCTTGAGCCCATGGCTCTGGCACCAATCATCTGTTTCTGTAAGGCCCTTTTGTAGAGTATCGACATAATTTGAGGATTCAATAATGGCTCCCAGTTTGCAGTCATCTGCAAACTTTCGTAGCCAGAGTCCCTTAGTGTTGGCCTTTACTTCAGAGAAGTAGATGCCAAACAAGAGATGTCCCAGGACTGAACCCTGAGGTACTCCACTTGTCACTTGTCTGGAGCTGGATTTGGAGTCAGCTATTTTACAGTGTGGGTTCTGTCAGTAAGCCAGTTGGCAACCCATCCAGTGCCGGAGGGATTAATGCCCAGCTTAGTAAGTTTATCTATAATTCCAGAGTGGGGGATGGTGTCAAAGGCCTTGGCAAGGTCCAGATAGCCTGTGTGGACTGCCTTACCCTCATCCACGGCTCTGGAGACTGATTCGAAGAAGTCAGTCAGGTTCAGGAGACAAGATCGTCCCTTCACAAACCCAAACTGGGTGGGGTCCACTGTTTTAGGGTTGCCAATGTCTTTGTTTATAAGTTCCATGATAATACGTTCCATGGCCTTGCAGATCAGGGTCGTCAGACTGATGGGGTGGTAGTTCCCGGGATTCAAGCTGGATCCCCCCTTGTGGAGTGGGATAACTGTAGCTGTGCGCCACTCAGTGGGCATGAAGCCTGAGGTGAGGGTATGATTAAACATGACACTTAGGTGAGGTGCCAGTTCATTTTGTAGTTCATGTAGTACACGGACCGGGATGTCATCTGGTCCCATGGATGCTGTATTCCTAGCTTTGGAGAGTGTGTTTTTTACCTGTGTGGCCGTTATTACAGGAATTTGGCAATCTTCCGTTATTAAGATGGGCCATTTAGGGGGTGAGAGGGGGGTGAAGTTGGCACTGAATCGATCTGTCAGGATATTGGCAATATCCTTGGGATCAGTATATTTAATGCCATTCTGCTGTAGCTCCGAGCAGATCTGAGTATTGCCATTTAGATTCTTGACATAGTTATAGAATGCCTTGTGGTTGTCTTTGGAATATTTGGCAATTTTATTTTCGTCACTAGCTTTGGAGGATTTTATGAGGGATCTCAGCTTCTTACTGAGGCTGGTAAGGGAGTTTTTTGCATCCTGGGATTTTCCTCTTTTCTGCAACAGTTTCTTCCTTTTGTTGTAAAGTTTGTTTATGGCAGGGGACCACCAGATTGGCTTCTTTTTTTTGGAGGAGAGCATCTTGATTCTATTTGGGATGGCACGATTCATGCATGAGTGGATGTGCTCGTACAGTGCCTTAGTGTAGGACTCAGCAGTTGAACTTTCAGTTCCCATCTGCATGGGTGTCTTGAAGTTTGTAACTTCTGACTTGAGTAGCATGAAGTTGGCGTTGGAAAAGTTTTTTATGGAGGTTTCCTTACTGGGGGTGGGATGTGGATGTTAAGGGTGATTAGCTTATGGTCTGACCTGACCGACGAGGGGGTGACTGTGGTGTGGAGCATAGATTTCCCATGTTGGTAATGACCAGGTCTAGGATACTGGAGCCCCTGGTGGGACTATGGATTAGTTGATCCAGGGCATTGGAATGTATGAATTCCAAGAACCGTTGGGCAAAGGTGTTGGTACACGAGTAGTTTTCCCAGTTAATGGCAGGGTAGTTAAAATCACTCCATATTAGGGTGTTTGGTTGTATATTAATATTTTCCAGTATGTTTAGAAAGGTGTAGTGAGAATCTTGGGGCATGGTGGGGGATCTGTAGCAAGCTACAATTTGAATTGCAGTCTTACCTAGTGTTAGTTGCACCTGGAGAATTTCAGATGCATTGTGCTGGGCAACTGCCCTGGTGATGTGAATATCCTTTAGTGTTTCGATCCTGGTTTGGTGTCCGAAAAGTGTGGTAAGAGTTGTAGCCTGGTATTGCAGGGGTGCCCTCTGGAGCCTTAAACCAGGTCTCAGTTACTGCACAGATATCGATGTTCTCCATTTTTAGGAGTGCCTTGAGAGAGTGCATTTTGAGGTTTAGACTTCTAGCATTCAGTAGATTTTGCATACTTGTACCTGTTACGGTGCTGGTTTTGTCCTTTGAACTTTGCCTAAAAAAGGCACTACAGGGGTGGCAAGAGCTTTTGCCAGTAACCTGAATCCCAGGGGTGACAGGTGCAGACCATCTCTGGCAAAGCATCGTGGTCTGTCCATCATGTCGTCCCAGGCAGAGAGATACTGGATCCCCTTTGAATGACACCAGAAGCTTAGCCAATTGTTGAAGTCAATCATTTTGTCCTTATATTGTGGTATCATTCTGGGCGAAGGCAGGATGCTACTCAGGGCTAGGGTCATACCTGCCTGGGTCACATGATCCAAGAGCTCTTCCATGTCTCTTTTCATGTAGTCCAGGGAGGTACATTTCAAGTCATTCACTCCAACATGGACAATGACAGAGTCAGTAGTGAATATTCTCCTTTATTAGAAAAGTCTGGAAAGAAAACTGGCAGATCAATTGTTTGATTGATAGCCAAATCGGAAATAACTTTGGGTAAGAAGGTGGGATTAGTCCGGATTGATACTCTGTCTTTGTGAAAAAACATGTAAGGATGTTTTATGCACAAAGCCTGTAATTCAGATATTCACCTTGCTGAAGTAATAGCTACCAAGAATAAAGTTTTTCGGGATAGGAACTTCATATCACAACTGGCAGCAGGTTCAAAAGGGGGACGAGTCAAAGATTGTAGGACTAGTGTTAAATTCCAGGGATCGAACGGCTCTTTGAAGGGGGGGTCTAATGTGAGTGACACCTTTCAAAAAGGTTTTGCAGAGATGGCGAGAAATCAAGGACGAGTACTGGAAACCACTGTGGAAATGAGAGAAAGCAGCCAGATGAACTCAAATAGTTGAACCTGCCACTCCTGAATGGAAGAGATTCGATAAATAGTCCAGTATCAAATATAGTGGTGCTGAAAATGGGTCTATTCCCTTCTCACACGACCAAATTATGAGTCTTTTCCACTTGCTGAAGTAAATTTTCTTGGTGGATGGTTTATGAGAAGTCAGAAGAATGTTACATACAGGGGAGGATAGGTTATTTTGCCTGGCAATTACTGGAAGTGGAGGAACCAAGTTGTCAGCTTGAGACTCGATATGTTTGGATGCATCAACCCTTATGGGTGTGACAGCAGTTCCGGAGTTGGATTCAGAATCCATGGTTGATGTACTAGGTGAGGCCAAAGGAAGGGAAACCAAACTTGTCGGGGCCAATAGGGTGCAATGAGGATTACTCTGCATCTCAACCAGAAGGCTTTCTTTAGAAAATGCAGGATCAGAGGAAGGGGAGGGTAAGCATAAAGAAGATCCATGGGCCAATCATGTACCAGAGAGTCCCTTGGGGACTCCTCCTGTGGGGGAATTAGGGCAAAGTAGCTGCTGCATTTGTGTTTTGCGGGAGATGCGAAAAGATCACAGGAAGGCTGACCCCAGCAACTGAAGATCTTCGCCACTATGACAGGATTGAGGGACCACTCATGAGGCAGGAGAATACATCTGCTCAGTTTGTCTGCAATCACATTAGAATCCCTGGGAATGTGCATTGCTATCAGAAAGTGCTTGCAAGATATTGCCCATTGCCAAATTCTCATGGCTTTCTGACAAAATGGGTAGGACCTGGTTACCCCCTATTTGTTGATATACCAGACTACTGACATGTTGTCGGACTAGACAGCAATTGTCCCTAATGGGAGGACAGATTGAAATGCTTGCAACACTAGAAGCACTGCCCTTAGTTCTAGAACACTGATATGCAAATTAGCCTCCACGGGGAATCAAATGCCTTGGACCGTCTTTCCCTGGAAGTGCCCCCCACCCCATCAAGGAATCGTCCATGGTCACTATGGCCTTGGGCTGAGAGGGAGAAAAAAGGATGACTCCATAGGTCTTTGTCTGGCTTCATCCACCAAAATAAATCTTGTTTGCATCATTTTGTTATGTGGATCTGAAAAGACATCAAATGAGTCAAAGGGGACCTGTTGTAGAAAGAAGAAGCAGTCCACAAAAAAACGACAAAAATTGATTGGCCAAAGAAGAGCCATAAAGACAACAGACAGGACTATTGAGGATAAGAAGGAAATTATTTATTGTTACTATTACGTAAAAAGCCCAGAATTTCCAGACACAAGATATACAAAATGATTAAGAGAGAAATTAGAGGAAAGAAAAATACTTCCACAGGAAAAACTGTCACAAGCTTCAATTAAAAATTTGTGTTCATTAGTACAACAGACTTGTGAAAAACAGTATATAGATCAAGAAACTTTGATCTCTTTGGAAAAAGAAGCATCTGAGGAAGTGAGAAAATATAAATAACAAAGCCCAGAGATATTTGAAAAATATAAAAAAGAAATATGGACATGGGAAAGAAAATTTGATATGGTGCAATATTTATGCAAAGGAGAAAGTCAAGTCAACTAATATAGAGAAGGCAGTCTCAAAGATATTCAAAGAGAAATACAGGCAAAGGCATCCAGATATAGAAAAAATCACAATAAAAATATTAATATCACAAAGATGTAATGTAGAAAAGACTATTAGTAAAGCAGAAGTTAAAGAAATAGTTGAAGTTATGGAGTGCCTGCAAATTGAAGGATTTAATGTAGAAGGTCTAACACAGACCACATGACAGCATGATGAAGTGAGTCCACAGAATAAGGAAAAGCAAGAAGATCAGGAGACATGTAAAGAAGAAATATGGACATGGGAAAGGAAAAGATGTTTAATATGGTGTAATATTTATGCAAAGGTGAAAGCAAAACTAACCAATATAAAAAGAGCAGCACCAAAGATATTTGAAGAAAAATATAGGCAAAGGATTCTGGATATGGAAAACTTTACAATACAAAAAATAAGAAGACTAAGAGGAAAAGTAGGAAAAAGAGATTAGTAATGGAGAAGTCAAGGAAATAGAAATTGAGGTAATGAAACAGCTGGAAAGAGAAGGATTTAGTGTAGAAAATCAAATGCAGAAAGCACCACAACAGGATAGAACAATTTATATCCAAATTAAGGGGAAACTAGTGGAACAGGAAGCAATTGGTCAGGTGCCATATCAAGATATTTTGGAGCCTTCCACAAGAAACCAGTATAAATGTTCACTTGAAGCTAGACAGCAAGGAAAGGAACAGGAAACTGTGGAAACTGATGCAGTCAATGTTCAGGAGTGATAGGCCAGTGAGTTCCCATATTACAAAACAACAGATGACACAGGATGAAACTGAAGAGAATGTGTCATAGCAAGATGCTATAGAACTTTCTATAGAATGGCCACAGGAAACAAAAAACAAGGGATGTGCCCTCAGTATGGAAGAAAATGAATTAAGCGTTGCTTGATTTAATAGGCAAAGACAGATATATCAAGATCAATGAGAAAAATTGACTGCAGAATGTTAATAAAACCCCAAGTCAGAAGCTTGATAAAACAAATGAACACAGTAATTAGGACTGTCCATAGAGACTCATGTGATATAACAAAAGTAAACAGAATATATTACTGTGCTGCTAAATTAATATCTGATAAAGTTCTACCACAGGAACATAGGGTAGTGAGGGAAAAGAGGGGGCAAAAGCGAATACCATCATGGAAATATCGAATAGAGAAAACTATAAAGCAGCTAAGACAAGAAGTGTCATTGTTAGAAGATTATTCAAGAGGGAATAGATCAACAAAAATACTAAGAAAGATAGATGTGATAAAAGCAATGCGCAGTATTAGAACAGACCAGGATCTATTATGCACTATTGGAGATAACAAACTAAAAATCTCAAAACAGGCGGAAAGACTCAGAAGATACAAAGATAAATATAAGGGAAAAGCACAAAATAAGCAATTTACTGATGACCCAAAAAAGTTTTATAGAGAATTGGGAAATAAGGTAAAAGGAATTGAAAGACCACCAAATAAAGAGGAAGTCGATACATTTTGGAGAAGTATCTATGAAGATCCTGTGGAATATAACAAAAATGCTAAATGGACAGAAGAAGTAAAAGAAAAAATAAGAAGTTTAAAGATACAGGATATGAAATGGGATGAAATAGCCTGAGAGATTGAAACAAAGTTGAGAAAAGCTTCTAACTGGAAAACCCCAGGCCCAGATGCAGTACCTAACTTTTGGCTTAAAGTATTAACTTCTTTGCACAAGGATTTAGCCATGAGTAAGAACTATTTATATGTGCACCCAAAACACACCGCACTGGTTAACAACAGGAAAAACAATGCTTTTATTTAAGAGTGAACCTGCAAGTTACCCTAAAAATTATAGGCCAATAACTAGTCTTCCAATGAAGTATAAACTATACACGGGAATTAACGCGACAGAGTTTATAGTCATAAAAGTCAAGGGCAATAAAAGAAAGGCATATGGAACAAAGGACCATTTGTTGCTAAACAAAGTTATAGTGGAGAACTGTAAGAAGGGGAAGAATCTAAGTATGGCATGGATTGACTACAAAAAAGCATGTGATAGTATCCCACATTCATGGATAAAAGAGTGCTTAAAAATGTATAAGATACACCCTACACTGATTGACATTACAGTAACTATGAAAGAGTGACAGACCACTTTGCAGTTAAGCCATGATAAAGGACAGATTATTATCCCAGGTATAAAAATTCAAAGGGGGATATTCCAGGGTGACTCTGTCACCATTGCTATTCTGCCTTCCCATTAATCCATTAAGCTATTTACTTAACAGCTTAGGCTATGGCTACAATCTGGCTCCTAGAAAACAACAAAGTCTAATGACTTCTCATCTTCTCTTTGTCGATGATTTAAAACTGTATAGCTCATGAGATGAGAAACTGATATTGGAATGTCATTTGGTCTTGATAAATGTGCAAAATGTGCCTTTAAAAAGGGAAAACTGCAGCACCACGAAAACATCAGTTCATCATGTCATCAGTTTGGGACAAGCACATGATATAAAAGAACTTGAGCAAGAGGGAGTGTTTAAATCCTTGGGAATTGATGAAGGATCAGCAATAAAACATGAACAAATGTGAATAAAACTCAGTAAGGAGTACTTTAGAAGACTTAAGTGAATCCAAAAAACAGCATTGACGTCTAGGAATAAGATCCAAACCATAAATCAATTTGCTCTTCCTGTCCTAACTTATAGTTTTGGAGTGACTGACTGGCCCCAAAAAGTGTTGGATAGACTAGATATTAAAACAAGAAGAATGCTTCACACTTACTAAATGATTTATAAAAATCAGTGTATACCAAGATTATATATTCCCCCTTCCGAAGGAGGGATGGGCCTCCTTGAAATTGATTACATGTATAGATCTGCAATTGTGGGACTCCACACATATTTACTGACCTCACAAGATCCAAATGTAGTGAAAGTTTTGAAACATGAGGAGAATAAATCTAAGATGACATCTCTGCTTAATTTAGTGGAAGCATATAGACATCAAGCAGGAATGGAAATCAAACCAGAAGTAGATAAAAAACAGGCAGCAACTGAATGTGCGAAAAAACAAAAGAAAGAATACAAGATGAAGGACCAGATGAGAAGGCAAGAAATGTGGAAAAAACATAAATACAGTTGCAAGTATAGAAAACTTCTGGAAGAGCCTCATGTTGATCAAGAACAAATGCAGGAATGGTTAAGGAGAGGTGAATTCACATCAAGAAATGAAAGGTTAATAGTGGCAGCCCAAGATAGTGGGCTATATACACACTGGTTTACAAAGTCCATTGAACATGTGGGAGAAACAGACATATGTAGGTTTTGTAAAACCGAATTGGAAACAGTCACACATCTTGTTGCTGGTTGCGACGCACTAATGGCAGAGGGACTCTATACTGAAAGGCATAATAATGTGGCGGGACTGTTGCACTGGAGATTGTGCAAACATTATGGTATCGAAGTGGCTGAAAAACACTGGAAACATAAGCCACAAAGAATCATAGAAAATGATGAAGTTTATATCACATGGAATCACCCAATACCAACAGTTCAAAAGATAGATGCTAGAAAACCAGATATAGTGGTCCAAGAAAAGAAGACAAAAGTAGCATTGATCACTGAAATCAACACAACTAGTGACTACAGTGTCTTGCGCACTGAGAGACACAAAGTCATAAAATAACATGATCTGCAGGCAGAAACGACAGCCATGTGGAAGAAAACTACCCAGACAGTTCCAATAGTAGTAGGAGCAACGGGTCTTATAAAAAAGAATTTACAATCGTATTTAGATATGTTACCAATTCATGTAACACCATACGAATTGCGGAAGGAGTCATTACTGGGCACATTGCGGTTGCTGCAAAGAGCACTTTTGGCTGACATCAAAGAGTGAAACAATACTAATTTCATGAGCTTTAATTGTACTTTGACTTAGGAATGTGGTCCATTCCCATCATGGGATTACAAACCCAAAAGACTTGGAGAAATTAAAAACAGCAGAGGCCACTGTGTTAGTAGAAGTCATTGTAGAATCCAGATTTGTAGTCTTGCCAGGGGAACTATTGTCATCAATGCTGCCATTGATCCTAGTAGTTGAAGGACTGCCTGAGCTGAAACTTTGTCCTGAGAGAGTATCACTCGGAGTTGAGACCTTAGTCTTTCTAATCTGTGAAATGGTTGGGAGACTAGGCAAGATTGAGTTCTGAAAGTTGCCCCTATGAATTCCTGAGTTTGAGAAGGAGTCAACCTTGCATTTCTCCTCATTTATTGAGATCCCTAAGTATTTTGCTAGCTTTAGGGGGCAATGTAAGGCGGTAACCAGTAGGTGCTTGGAGGGGGAGGTAAGGAGCCAATCATCTAAATATGGAAACGCCCGGACTCCTTGCAGTCTCAAGTGAGCTGTTACCACAGCCATGCATTTGGTGAACACTCTTGTGAGCCATAAAGAGACTAAAGGGCAGCGGTCGGAACTGGTAGTGACTGGCTCCCAGCCAGAAACAGAGGAATCTTCTAGAGCATTTGTCCATTTTTATGTGGTAATACGTATCCTGAAGATCTACCGAGCACATCCTATCATCTTTTTCCAGGAACAGAAGGATAAACTGAACCATAACCATCTGGAATTTTGTCTGTCTGACAGATTTGTTTAGGATGCTGAGGTCCAAGATTGGTCTCCATTTCCCTGTCTTTTTTGGCAATAAAAAGAACCTTCAGTAAAAACCAGATTCTATCTGGTCTGGTGGGACTGTTTGGATGGGTCCTTTTTTGAAGCAGTTTTCAAATTTCTTGTGCTGCTACGTCCCTCTAACTGGGTGGAACATTGGGGAGTCGCCTCTGTGGCTTCGGGTAAAGGTCGAAGGGGATGTGGTAACCTCTGGTAATTATCGTCTGCACCCAAGACTCTGTGGTTATGGATTGCCAGGCAAGGTGGTGCAGAGAAAACTGCCCCCTAACTGCTTCCAGAGGTAAGCAATCGGGCCGTTCTTCAGGAATGCTAATAGGGTTGTCCAGAGAAAGAATACATGGATCCTGGTTACACAGCCACCCTATGCCTCTGTGAGAGCATCTTCCAGATGAATTTCTCCCACTGGCCCAGGAATTAAACTCGCCACATGTGTCATGGAAAGGATCCTGGGATTTCTTGTACCACATCTTTCCACTCTTCTGATTCCTAGAGTAGGATCGTTGGGGGGGGGGTGAAAAAACATATGCCCATAGCAGACAGGGTCTTGCCGTCCTTTTCACACCTGGCCAATATGTCTTTCACTTTTGGGCCAAAAAGGGAAGAAGCTTCCACTGGAGTGTTGAGAAAGGAAGACTTAAAAGGGTCCACATAGACGCATCCAGGAGTGGCATCTCATGACAATGCCTGCTCCTGCTGCTCTAGCTGCCCCTTCAGTACTATCAGAGATTAACCCAGTGGATGAGTTGGATATTGATTCCAGGGTGGTAAGCTGTGAGCAACCTTGTTGCGTACCTCGTCAGAGACTGTTCCTGTTGCTAAGGTTCCAGAGAGTTCCGAGATTAGATTTCTCTGGAGCCTACTAAAGTGTGGCAAGTAATTCAAGGACCGGATAGCAAAGTTCAATGAAGAAAACACATGCTTCCCTAACCTGTCAGTCTCCCAAGACTCCCTATTTGGGGGATAGACAAAATGGCTCTCCTTGGAGAGGTCTTTCTTAGTGGCTGCTGCCACCACCATAGTGTCTACTGGTAGGCCTTCGGACCAGTATAGGCTGTCCTCTGGTGGAGAAAGAATTTTGCCTGGTCTCCGGAGGATAGGTTCAACAGTGTCAGGATTCTTTCATACATGCTGCATGATGAGCTGCACCAGGTCATCTGCAGACAGGATCACCCAAGAAGTAGATAGTCGAGCACTGAAAGCCTGCAAGAATACAGACTCCTCAGAGGAAGGTTTAGTGGGCTTCCAGTCTCTCTGCTGCTTTAAAATTTCCAGTATGTCTCTAAATGAGACATCTTCAGTGGGCATCCATGGGGACCCTTCCCCTTCATCGTAGTCTGCATCTTCGGTGAGAGATTTCTCGGGGGAATCCATGTGCTTCCTCTTACATGATCTCTTATGTGGTACCTCCTCATCGGGAGCATCAGAAGAGGATTCTGAAGAGTGGGTACCCTGTGGAAGGGTATCTTGAGGTTCCCGTGCTCGATGTCCTAGGGTAATGGACTGTATCAGCTGTGGTTCAGAGGACAGGAATATAGGAGTCTTCAGTACCAAAGGGACCAGCTGTGCGCCAGCAAAGGCAAGTACCCTCTCCATCACCTGGAAAGCAGGCCTGGCTGAAGAGGAGTGGGACTCCGAAACCAAGAAAGACAACCTCAGGACTGGGGTCATACCCTGCTCCAACGAGCCCACCCACAGGGAAGAAGCCACAGGAGGACTTGGTGCCCCCAAGGTGACCAAAATCATAGTAGACGGTGCCACAGAAAAAATAGGCATCATACTAGAGGTCACAATGCCGACAGCCCAGTCATGACCCCAAGGATAGCTCAACTCTGAGTGAGTCAATGTCCAATGGGTTGGCTCCGGAAGCATGGTAAGGTCTACCAATGGAACCGAAGAAGCCAGTACCAGGATGGGCATCAGTGTCGAGGGCTCCGATACCTCCAAGGAGGTCGAAGGAGGAATATATGTTGCAGTCTGTGGAGAAAATTCCTCACATCCAGGTGGGAGAAAGGATTTGGAAAGAGTTGGAAATCCTCTGACTGCCAATAGCTGATCCACAAGTCTCACTACATCCAATTCCGAAAGGCTCCTGGAGGAGCGGGTGGATATCGCCGATGGATAATCAGGGCATTTCAAGACGTGCCATACTGCTATCCAAAAAGGGATCTGCCATCGGGGAATACAGGTTCCAAGGCAATACCACATCTTTAGGCACCGTTGTCAAAGGAGCAGTATGATGTATGGGGGAGGGGACAGGGGCCGGAGTTGGAAAAACTATTTTTGGTGCCAAAAGGGGTGACCGTACTGTTGTCATGGGAGAAGTTCTGTGTGGTTCCGTACTTGCAAGAGGTACTGTGGGGATAGCTTGTAGCATTGGTGCCGAGGACGGTACCATAGTGGAAGGCTGAATTATTGGTGCTGAGGCCAGTACCGTAGTCACTGACTGAATTCTTGGAATTGAGGATGGCACCATAGATGGGACTGAAGGCCCCAGTGTCCAGATCTCTGGAGTCAATTTAGAAATTTTCCCTTCAGTTCAGAATATTTAACTGATTTTGGAGATGAGGGTTTCTCTTCTTGTGCTCTTTTTTAGGAGAGGATGAACCCTCCATCTCAGAAATAGCCTCCAAGAAAGGAGTTTTTAGAAGACCCTTCAGAATTACCTTACTTTTCCTTTTCGTCAAGGTACGGGAGCTAAAGGCCTTACAAATGTCGCAAGGGGGTTCAACTTTCAAATGAGGAACCCTGAGACAATAAACACAAGATAAGTGACTGTCTCAGTTTGGCATTTTCCTACTGCACTTATTGCACTGTTTGAAGCCTGTTGTTCCTTTTTTGTCCGCCATCATTAGGTATACAGAAAGCACCTGTCCACATACACAAATATAATCAACAGATTATATACAACCACAGTTAAGGAGAGAAAAGAGTTTTTTTCCCCCAACAAAGAAAATAAAAAGGAAGGGAAAGAGAGGGGAATACCAACAATGGTATTGGGAATTACCTCAGAGGTAAGGGATTCCTGTACCAGCAATGGTATGAAGAATACCATAAACTTAGTAAGAAAGTACAAAAAAGGTTAAGAAAGAGACTTCAGAGGGTAAGAAAACTCTAAACAACTACAATATAAGAGGTTTTACAAGGAAAAAACAAAGAATTTCAAGAAACAGAACATTTTAAATACTTAGCTTTAGAGCTGGCTTGACATGTCTTGATAGTACATGCGGCAAATGAGATCTGAGGTGATAGGGAGAGGGGCACCATGGGTAAGCTTAGCTCAAGAGTTTTTTGGCTGCGCGAGCTTGTTATAACAGCTAACTCGGTTCCGAGGACGGAATCAATACTCATCAGTAAGGTATGAATGAAGATTAACAACATCAGATCCTCTGTTTTGATCTGGGCTTGGCAATTGTTTTATTACTCCAAGCTGCATGAGTTATTGTAGAGTTGTGGACAAGATGCAGTTGGTCTCTTGACACAAGGGAATACAAGACATATTTAGTTTTCTTAACTGAATTTTCTAACCCTAAAAAAAATTACTTGAAGCATACACATCTCTCCTATGATGCTTTCCAATAAGTTCCATTATTGGGTTTCCTTTTCTGTTATCAATGTAGGTGAAGACATACTGGCTGGGGTGGGGGCAGAGGTAGGGTTGGGGGATGGTGGAGAGAGAGGCTACAGGACCTGGGGGCCGTAAGATTCCTCTTATAGTGTCACTCACACTTCTTTTTGTACTGGTCCTTTTTATCATTTGCCCACTTACTCTTTCCTTGCCTGGATTAGTAGGGCCCAGATTGTGAAGGGTAATTTCTATCAAAGCTGTTTCTCTAACCACATAGTCTTTTCCCTTTCTTCTATTCTATTAAATACCTCAGCAGCAGGGGAGCCCAAATAATAGATCTTAATCAAGGGGTGCATTATGGAGTTACACTATGACATACTATGGCAGGGGAATGAAGCCTCAGCAAAGCATGTCTCCTGATCACGGACCCCATAGCTGCTACACTGAATGCTGCATGCAAAGCATCATGACCAAACTTGATAGAATGTTTTGTCACCTGACTGACAGTCTGGGTGAAATGTAATAATTTTTCTCCTCAGATCCGTATCAGACACTCCTTCAGTTTTCTTCCTCATCTGGTCAATGTGTGTCCCTGGAGGCCAGTGTGGCAGCTGCGTATACCTTTCTACCACACTGGTCTATCACTCTGCTTTGCCTGTCACCGTGAATAGTACTGGGATCATGAAAAAATTCAGATACCTTCTATGTATCCATAGACAGCACTGCTGGAGTTGTCACTGTGTTTTTCTAAAGGTCTTTATAGGATTCCTGAACACTACAAAACATATCACACTTTGCAAGTGCAGGGAGTTGGTGTCAGGTTCTATGAAAGCAGCCAAGAAGGCAGTCTCTAAAGCTCTCAGAACTAACAGAGTTGCTACAGGTTTCGGGCTGTCCAGGCCCTGCAAATTAAAATACCTTTTCTGGGCATCTGATACTTCTGTGGCTTCACACTTGAAGTGGTATTCCATTCTGCAAAGAGTGTCTCCAAATGAGATCTCCTGTGTGGGAGAAACAGAGGATGTAGTGGCTTCAGTGTCCATATCATAAACTAAAAGGGAAGATAATGGTTAAGTATTGCCCCCCCCCACACACACACACACACACACAGTCTCTGAGGAGTCAGAATTACCTGCCTGGTGGGGGGGGGTCCATATTTTTCATAGCAGAGGGACTTAAAAAAAACTGAATGTTGATTTTGTTGCAAGCTCTGCCAAATGTAAAGGAATTTTTAAACCAAGGAGATTCATTTCAGCTGAAGTGTTTGGGTGATGGTGGGGACTGAAGCCCCACCAGTTACTTGAAGCCCAAGTAACTACTGTGAGCTTGTTTGGGTGGGTGCCCTTTGCTTGGTCTTTTGGGTCCTAATGATAAGGGCAGCCACCATGGAGACCTGGAATGAGTAACAAGAGTCCCTGACCTCCATGCTTCAACCAGGATTGTCTTCACTAACCAAAATCATGTATTGACTGTGCTACCTTTCAGAAGATATGAAAACAATTTGACAACAGTCATTCATGGCAGGGTATCTAGTCAGAGTTCCATGCATGGCCCTTTGGCTTGGTGGGATATGCCTTGATCTGCAGGCATATCAGATTCCAAAGGAGATTTGCCAGAGTTCTCTGATAAATCAGCTGCTACCTCTTCAACATCTACATCCTTGAGTTGAGCAGGGACATCTCCTTAGTCCTGCCCATCTCCTCCTTAAGCTGTTTCTCCATCTGTTAAAGTCAAACTCAAAGAAAACTTTCATTCAGAACACCACAGTATAGCTGAACAAAATTGCGATGGTTTGTTCTCAGTGCAAAAACATACATACAGAGAAGAATAATAATAAAATAACATAAGAGAAATAAAAGTAAAAATAGAATAAAATAATAACATAATGACCAGACACACTTTACATATAAATAGAATTGAGTAACAACATGTACATGATATGACTATAACATAAGAACTAAGCAGCATATGGAATGGTCAGCATGAATACTGCACAGTGTGATTTATATTGCACTTCAGAGTCCTATGGTAAGGTAAGGTGTGAACCAACTTTAAATACACACATCAATTAGTTATTGCACATGAAAAAAGCATAATACTTATAGTGTAACAAAGCCTGGATATGTAAGGATCTGTATAGTCAGATAAATAGCACAACTATGTGGTAGGAGGGGAAGAATGCATTGACAGTCTTCTAGCTCATTTTTCAGTAGTCTGATGAAGAGAGGAAAGAATTGTTGTTAAGTCCAGAAGTCCTACAATGCATGCTTCTGTATCTCCTACCTGAGGAGGGGTGGAGAACATGCTGTTTGCAGAATGCGAAGGATCATTAGATATCTTCCAGGCTCTACTGATGCAGCCTGATACATGTAGGTCTTCCAGAGGTGCAAGAGAGGAACCAATGATTTTCTATGCTGCCCTTACAACTTACCTAAGAGCATTATGATCGGAGGTGTTGCAGCCCCCATACCAGACAGTAATGTTATTGGTAAGGAAGCTTTCAATGGTACCCCTGTAAAAAGTTTGGAGGATGGCCTTCGATAGCTTTGCCTTACTCAGTTTCCTTAGGAAGTGCGAGCGTTGCTGAGCTTTTTTGACTGTGTAAGATACATGGAATGACCAGGACAGGTTCTCAGTGATACGTACTCCAAGAAACATTCTACTTTTGACCCTTTCCAGTGTCATCCCTTTCATCTCTAGAGGTTGGTGTGGTTCCTGAGACCTTCTGAAATCCACAATTAGTTCCTTAGTCTTGCTGACATTCAGTACTAAGTTGTCATTGTCACAAAAGCCCAACAGATGTTCGATCTCATTCCTGTAGGCCGTCTCCCTTCTGTCTCTGACCAGACCTATGACCGTGGTGTCATCCGTGAATTTGATGATTTTATTGGACTCAAGTCTGGTCACGCATTCATGTGTCAGCAAGATGAATAGGAGAAAACTTAAGACGCACCCCTGTGGTACTCCTGTATTCAGGGTTATGCTTTCGGAACTGTTGTCACCCACACAAACCTTTTGAGGCCTTTCCATGAGGAAGCTTAGAATTACATAAGTGGGAGTTGATGCCCAACTGTAGGAATGACAGTACTGAAGGTAGAACTGAAGTCTATGAATAGTAGTCTTGCGCAGCAGTTCTTGCCTTCAAGTGGGTCTAAGTTTCATGGACTGCTAGGGAGATGGCATCCGCTGTACTGCGGTTTATCCTGTATACAAACTGCAATGTGTCCATAGTCGCTGGTGTGCTTGAGGCTATGTGAGCTTTAATCAGCCTCTCAAAGCATTTTGTCACTGTTGAGGTTAAAGACACTGGTCGGTAGTCATTTAGAGTTGTTGGTTGTGGTTTCTTGGGTAAGGAAATGATGGTCATCTTCTTGAAGCCTTTTGGTGCACTGGCTAGTTGTAGAGAAGTATTGAAAATGTCTGTGAGTACTGGTGCCAGATCTTTCACACATTCCCATAGTACCCTACCCGTGATTTTATTTTGGCCTGCTGCTTTCCTTGGGTTGGCCCGTTTCAAGATTCTGATGACAATAGTTGTGTTCAGGCTCAGCACTGCTTCATCCTTGTCGGCAGGTAGTTTATTTGCCACCATTTTGTTATCTGCATCAAACCTGCTGAAGAAGATGTTCAGTTGGTTCAAAAATTCAGTGCTGTCATCGTATGAGCTGAAGCAGGTTTGTAGTCAGTGATGGTTTGTATGCCCTTCCATAGTCATCTGGTATCTCTCTGGTTGCTAAAGTGGCCCTGGACCTTCCTGCCATAGGTTCTCTTTGCATCCTTAATACCTTTGTTCAGTTTGGCTCTGGCAACCCTTAGAGCATCCATGTTATTTGATCTGGATGCTGCATTCCTACCTTTTACGAGCTTGTACACCTCACTGGTTAGCCATGGCTTTTGGTTTGCCTATATGGTGATGCATTTGTTGGCTGTTACATCATCCACATATTTTGAGATGTAGTCCGTGACTGACTCTGTGTATGATCCAGGTCAATGTGGTTGTCTATCATGGCTGCCTCTGTAAACACTGACCAGTCTGTGCACTCAAAGCAGTCTTGTAGAGCTGAGACTGCCCCCTCAGGCCATAGCCTTATTTGTTTTCTAGTTGGTTTGCTGGTTTTCAGTACTGATTTATATGCAGGAACCAGCATGATGGCTAGGTGGTCAGAGCTACCTAGATGTGGATAAGGTGCTGCTTTATATGCTTGCTTAATCTTGGTATATACCTTATCCAGTGTATTTACCCCTCTCATGGCAAAGTCCACATGTTGGTGGTAATGCGGTAATACTGTCTTTAAGTTGGTCTGGTTAAAATCCCCTGCAATTGCTATTGCAAACTCTGGGTTGCTGTTATGAACATCACTTATAGACTGATAAGAGAGTAGACGGTGCTTCATTGGTGTTTGCATTGGGTGGAATGTAGACTGCCGTAATACATATTCCATTGAACTCGCTAGGCAAGTAAAAGGGTCTACATTTTAAGGACAGAAATTCAATGTTCTCCGAGCAGAAAGAGTTAACCACTTCAAAGTTACTACACCAGCTGTTATTTACATATATACAAACTCCCCCTTCTTGAGACTTGCCACAGAGTGATTGAATTCTGTCTGCTCTGAATAATGTCATGCCTGCTACATTTACTATGCTTTCATTGATATTAGGATTAAGCCATATTTCAGTAAACACAAATAAACTGCTGTTTCTCACCTTGTTTTGTGAAGAAAGTTCCAGTCTTAAGTAATCCATCTTGCTTTCAAGTGAGAGTACATTTGCCAGCAGAATGGAAGGCAGTGCAGGCCCTATGAGGGTTACATTTTAATTCCTGCTCTGGTGCCTCTTTTTCTCGATCTGCTGCCTCTTTTTCTTTTTAAGTGTCTGCCAGGAGCCATGAACATATGATTAGCCAGATGTTTTCATTCCTGTCCATGACCCAGCAAAATATCCAGCTGTAGGAGTTCCTGTAGTATGTTAGGCCTTGCAGGCCTCACTGTCAACAGCTGATCAAACAAGCAGCACAGTGAAACTTTAGATGCAATTTCTAACAGTTTTACTGCATTATAGCTTAATGCAACTTAATTTCATTTCTCTATAATTGATTTTCCTGAAGTTTCTGATGAAAAAGGAGACAAATAATGCATTTTCCTGATGAGATCCGAAGCAGCTGCTGCCACATAGGGCACCACCGTTTTATTTATTTTTTCTTAGGGAGAAAAAAAAGTTGCTTCTTAGGGAGGGCATACAAAGATGGCAGGGTGATACCAGTCAAGGTCTCAAACCTCTTCCTGTCCAAATAGTTCTGAAGAGAACACTCCCTTCTCCAAAGGGTTTTGGGTCTAAACTCTCGCATACACCACAGCTTTAAATATAATATTCAGGACCTATGCAGAATGCACAATAGCTGTGGAAATCTTTATATAGAATTCATCTAACACAAAAAAACTGCCTTCCGTCTTAGGAGCAGACATACCCTTAATATACACTTGGTCATACACTGCCCCATCCAAATAATACAAGTATATGTATACAATACATCAACTTAAAAACAACAGAAAGATCTCTCCAACAAGGTACTTATCTGAACTAAGCTCAGAGCAGGTAGAACAACACTGATGTGACACAATGGTACATGAACTATGAACTGTGGCAAGACATATTTAAAACAGCCCAGGCAGACTTTAGTGTTATACTCCTGTTTGGTATCTACTTTTCTGAAGTAAAAGCCAATACCAAAGGGCTCTGGCAGACTAGGTTTGCAGATGACTGCAAACTAGGGGCAGTCATTGAATCTACAGATGACTTCCATCCTGCAGGAAGGTTTGCCTTAAATAAATAAGTAGTGTCAAAATCATGGACTGAAACTAGATGCCAGAAAATGCTTCACTGTATCCTTTGGGAACTGCCACACTTACAATACTCCCCTAAGAGCTGACCCAGTTGTGCAGGATTTGGGAACTTATGTGGACAGTGACCTAACTTTTGAGTAGCGTATCTATTGCTTTAAGAAAGTCCTTCTATATTGCACAGCTTACAAACAAAGACATTGTGTCTAGATCTAGGAATGTCATTGTCCCCCTTTACTCAGCCCTCAATAGGCCAATCATTGAATACCCTTTGCTATGTGTCTATCCAGACACATGCAACAACTGGAATGCTTTCAGAGATACCTAGCTAAAAGGACACAAAGCCTGAATAACATGTCCTACATGGAAAGACTCAAAGCCCTGTCACTACACTCGTTATCCTACAGACTGTGAAGAGGTGACCAGTGTCTGGCATATAAGGTGTGATGAAAGGAAATACTGCCAGTACAGCTAGCTGGAATTTTGTAAATAATTATACATCAATGGTAAATATCGAAAAGATATTATATGAGATCCGTGTGTTACAAATGGATTAGAACTGTATGTCATGTGTATATTAAACTGCTTGTACAGACGTGTGTGTGCTGAAAAGGTATTTGCAAAGTGCTGTTTGAAATGTAACCACAGTGTGCCCTACTGGAAGAGAACAGAAATGTACATGCACAATTGTAACTGTTTAAATGTATATATTTTAATAGTGGAAACTAGAATACATGAGGTTAACCTCAGTCCAGAAAACTTTAGAAAAAAAATCTGAAATTAAATTACTTTATAGGCTACTCCATAAAGTTTTCAATGCAGCTAGAGTCACAGAGTCTGTGCTATGAAGCTTTCTATATTGTCCTTGGAGTTAACTAATTGCTACATTTGAAGCATGAAGGAATGCAATTGCTTTATGACTTCTAGCATCTGCCAAAGATCTGAGGAAAAACCCTTGTCTGAATATTTTTACAAGTAGATGCTAAAT
This sequence comes from Protopterus annectens, assembly GCF_019279795.1. Classification (NCBI taxonomy): domain Eukaryota; kingdom Metazoa; phylum Chordata; order Ceratodontiformes; family Protopteridae; genus Protopterus; species Protopterus annectens. The sequence goes on along the minus strand of NC_056744.1, from coordinate 403,121,221 downwards.
GCTACCAGCTTTTAGCAATGGGGGTTTTGGCCCGGGAACTAGAAGTCAGATGATAAGAAGTGATGTCATCCTGCAAGCTATCCCAGCAGTAATATTTGAGATACTACTTTGAGAAGTCGCTTAGTGAGACAGAGCATTCTGCATTCTGTCTTGGACCTGACAACAACAACAATAAGAAGCATTCACCACATCGCCTTGCTCTAGTAAGTTCTTAGAATATAGTATACTTCTCTTAGATTCAGTCAGGAATACAGTGAATCTTAGTTTAGATATTTTTATTTATTTATTTGAGACTGTCCCGCAATCTTATTTTGAATTCTGACGTCACTGTGATTATATAGTTAGCATTGTCTTGTTCTTTTATTATTTATTATTAAATATATTTAAACATTTCACTGTGGCTGATCTGTGTAGAGATATTTAAGTTTTGAGAATACTTGCATATTTATTTGGTGATACTGCGTAGGCCACTTCTAATAGTCTTGCCCTTGGCCAAACTACCATTTGTATTAGTATTAATATTACACAGTAAGATTGGACACCTTTTGTTAAGGGCCCTAAAGTAGCTGATAAGGTGGGACTGGTGGCAGTGATAAGTACCTCATAGTCTGGGCAGAAGGGGGCATAGCTAGTAAACCTGTGCCAGCCTCTCCCAGGTATTTGTGTTTGTGTGTGTGTGTGTGTGTGTGTGTGTGTGTGTGTGTGTGTGTGTGTGTGTGTGTAAATCAAATCTCAAAGAGTGTGTCTATCAGCTACTTGAGTAGGGACATGAAGCACTGGTTGGAAAGAGAGTGCTGGAGGTCTAGGCCTGGTCACTCAGCTGAGATCTCAACTCTATAGCTATGCCATTGGGGAGTCTTATTGGGGATCTGAAGGGAGAGGGAGAAACCAGCCCCGGACTGATTGTGGTCTCTGTGTGCTTTTAAGGGAAATTGCACTTGATGCAGACAGCTGCATCTGGAAATACTGTGTGAGCACTTCTCATCCTCTCAGTGAACTGTTGACAGTGGTGAGTATTGAAGTTCCTTGATTACTGGTCCGGTGGAGGGTCATGATGTAAGGCATCCTCCGACCTATTACTGATGGATTTACCGTACATCATCAAGTCAAATGGCATCAGAAATACTCAGTCGAAGGATCTAAACCTCTTCTGCAACATCAACAGAATGGTTTGGAGGGGGCAGGTATTTCTCGCAGAGGATACCACTGCTGTGGAACAGACTCCCCATTCACATTTAAAAAAAGTTCAGCGTTATCCATTTTCAAGCGTAACTTAGATCTATGGATGGAAAACAGAAAATTTACCCCAAGTCTGCCGCATATACTACAAATGGACAGAGGCAGCTCCTAAATGCTTTATACCATACATGGCTCCCCTCACTTTATCTAAGGTATGTTATTCTCATTAGGGGTAATAGATCATTTTTGACCATGGGATGCATAAGGCCAATCTATAACATAATGGGATAGGTTATTTCAAGCAAAAAAAAGGGAAACTGGCTAGACTTAAAATGGCCTGCAAGGGCAGATAGCCTAGTACTTACTTATGAACTTAAGAACCTATGCAGGGAATGTACTGACATCCTTCACAAAAAGTGCTGAGCTCTGGAAGTCAGGTCAGATATCAAGCCTTCTGTAGTAGAATTCCTAAGTAGTCAGTATTACTGCAACAGTGATCTTTACAATGAATTTCATTCTACTATTATTACACATTTCTGATAAAACAGAACTATCACTGAACTCATTACAGATAATTGTAGTTGCCTGTGCTTGGATAGCTCTATAAAAGACAGCATTATGTTAAAGAGTGCTATTTCAGTTCTTACCTAGTACACGGAACTCAATCTTCTTCTGAGCCATACCAGCATCACTAGTTACAATGCACTCATACACTGCAGTATCATCGACAGTGGGAGAAATGATGATCAAGGAACCTGAAGACAGAAGCCTAACAGAGAAGATGAGAAACACATTAAGATAATGACACACATAATTCTATCAGTTGTGGTTAAACTATTCAGATACTCTCTAAATTCCAGATATCTGCATCTAGCACAACTCTATTATTTACATCCTTAGTCTTTGGTAATGTTAAGGGATGTAAATATTCCCAAGGAATAATAAATGTATATGATATGACTATGGTAAGTGCTGTTTTACGGGATCTTAAAATAAATGGAATGCCTATGTGACAGGCTATAGTTAACACAGTGTATCTGCAGAAAGGAATAGCAAAAGTATTTTACTGGCTCAACTATCCCAATCTAGAGAAGAATTCATAAGCAGTGATGTCCAGCCTTGGCTGTGATACTGGGGTATGCACCCCACACTTACAAACAGCAAAGGAATGAACCAGTAGAGATTCTGGACCTTAATGGCCTTATGTCGGTGAACATTAAGCACAGGGGTAGAGAAATGGGTAGGGCATATAAATAAAGAATTCTTATGGCCACAAGTATTACTCTGAACTTGGACATCTCTGTCTCCTGTAAGTTAAAGGAAGCATTTCAGATTAGGTGCAGGAGGGGTCAGGGAAGATCCCCAGCAGCCACAATCAAGGAGAAACATCAACGGCAGCTGATAGCCTGCTTCACAGGGGCCAAAACAAATTTAAAAAGATTGACGTAACATATATGGTACAGAACAACCTGTTTTCAAGCTGCTATACTATCTAATCCAAAAGCTAATTTCACTAGCAGTTTCATGTTATAAAACAGACAATAGATTCATCAAGAAATGTTATTTTTTTTGTACTAAGCAGGAAGATGAAACTGAGATGCTTCACACATTCTTCAATGATAGAAGGACCAAATGTACTTTATTATGTCACTTTAAACCTGAAATTCAGATTACGCATTAATTGGAAATATGCATTTATTAGTAGTCACCTTAACTTGTTGAATATTGAGCATTAAATAATTCAGAAATCAGTAGGTCTTATGAAAATGATGTTAAACAACAACAGCGTTTCCATACCACCAGTATTTATTCTCTTTTCTGTTTATCTCTACAACATAAGATGCCATTAGAGCTGCTTGGAAAGCGTCCTGTTGGAATTAATTCTGTGATATACAAGATTGATATCATGTAGCAGATGCAGGGACTTTAGTGGTTCCTCACAAAGAAAATACAGGGTGTAAACAACATGTCCTGGGTGGATAGACTAAAATCCCTAACCCTTTACTCTGTCTCCTAACGACTATTAAGGGATCACCTATGCCTGACCTACAAGACACTCATAAATCCAGCCCTGATGAATCTGCTACACATCCACAAGTCAAATAGCAAAAGGGTCACCCAATGTAGGGATCTAAACTTAGTAACTCAAACAATATATGCTGGAGAGACAGATATGTGTCTCAGAGTTTGCACCTTCTTTGGAACAGGCTTCCTATTCACATTAAGCAGAGCCCTTCCCTGGCCCTCTTCAAATGCAATTTAGATCAATGGATGGGGAATTGCAAATTCACACCTGGGGTAGTGCTTATGTCCCTTATGCAGGGGGCAGTCTGTAAGATACTCAATGCATAGGCACAATTCCACATCATAATCTTGCCCCTAGGGGGCCATATATTGGGCAAAATTGAGTTATACTGGCTAGGCTCTTAATCTGTTAGTCTAGTAATCGCCTATGAAGAAATGTTCAACTTTGGCTGACTGAATTTGATGGATAATGATTCATGATTATTAAAGAGACTGTAGACCAGAGCAATGGCCAAAGGATAGGAATCAGATACATTTGTGTTTAGCAGCAAGGGGTACTTACAGCCAATCAAACAAACAAGCATCACTGTTACAAAAAATTAAGTAGCTGAGCAAATGTTTATGACCAGATTAGTGAATCACAAAACTCGGAAAGCAATACTGAGTCACAGTTGTGGCTCCTCAGAGTCTCAGCACTGCATGAGTGCTAGCTAGCCTAGAACTTACCTATGAACTTGTGACAATAGGGATGTTGCTCTGGGCTGTTCTATGTGGCCACAGCAAATTACAGGAATGCTTTTCACCATTTCTTTTTTTTTTTTTTTCAAATAAAATTCCTTACCCAGCCATGCTCTGAGCTCTCCTTCCTCCCATATACGCAGCTCTGCATCACCACAAATTCAAGCTGCTAGTGACAAAGTCAAGCCAAACCACTGAATTAATTATTCATGAAGGCTCTGTTTTCATCCCTCTTTCTGTATAAGGATTAAAGGATTAAAGATTAACCAGAGGCTGGATAGCTTGGCACATGCAATTGTCAAGCTGCTCTGCAAATATTCTGAAGCCCACAAATGTATTGCCAAATTTGCAATACATTAATTCCAACCCAGCTTCAGCAGTGGACACATGGATGTCACATCTGGGCAAGGGCATAAGCTTTGTTGGCAGAAAGGCATCCTATTGCAAAAGTAAAATCATGAAGAATAGCCACCTGGAACTTGGTGTCCACATCTTGTACATGAAGAAATATAAGAAGATGTTCAATTGAATACTTTTAGCCACTGGATTATCTGATACAATGTTGCATCTTTTAGTTAACTTAACTTTTCCTCTTAAAAAATCGACCTGCACTAGATTTCATTAGGCTGATATTATACATCTAGCCAATAAATTAAATTACTTAACAATACTGCTGAAATATTGATTTATTAAAGTATTATGAGTGCGGGTGGTGGAATAATCCAGAATGGACCCATTTCAGCCACAGCCTGAAAGTACAGCAAAGTAGGACTCCAAAAAATGGGATACAATATAAGGAATATACTAAACAATGGCTAGAAAGATATTAAACAATATAAATAGACAGTGCAAGCAATTTATACATAAATGAAATAATATAAGCTTGTGATGAGAAAAAATAAAAAACAGATAAATAATATCTACATGCACATTAATAAGAGATCATATACTGAAAGAAGGAACATTGTAGATGAAAAGAACAATAGGGAAGTACTGCAGTTATGAGTTCATAGGTTCATAGGTTGGTACTAGGCTATTGGCCCTAGGTCCTGTACAAGCCTAGCCATAACAATTCCCTATTTATGTGCGCGCACCTAAGAAGTCTGCCAGTGAATTCAATTTCTACGTCTGACTGAGAAGCTTACTTTCAGTAAACCTTACTTCTGAAATTGGGAGTGAGGTGGTGATCCATTCACGAGGTACGAGGGGATCACAGGATGTCCCATTAGAGAAAGAAAGGCACTCTTATGTGTTTTGTTATGCACCAAAGGTGCTGACATGTCTACATCACTGTCGCTGAATGCACTTAAAAGCTGCAACTGCCCTGTGTGAGGATCGAACTCACAACCTTCAGATTAAGAAACTGATGCGCTACCTACTGCAACAACAATGAAAAAAAGGGAACTGCAATGCAGTTACCTTTTTTTTCTGAAGAAAAAGTAAACAATGGAAATGTACATTCTGGCTGTGAAAGCAATATATATTTGCCTGCAATACTCTTAACTTTAGGGGTTGGGTAGTGGGATATCATGATATTTTGAGGCAACCATATATAGTAGAGCTAATTTTAGTGTTTAGGTTATTTATCAGAAGTGAAATGTTTGAGGTCAGGAGGAGTAAGTCACTGAGGTAGGTATCTGAAGGAGTGGGACTCATTGTACAGAAGGGATGAAGTAAGTGGTGGTAGGCTATTCAGTCTGTGGGGGATCCAAAGAGCATCAGTTTGGTTGTGTTGTTGTTTAGTGTTAGCTGTTTGACCATTAGCTGTTTGACCAGAAACAATGGGTTTAGTTTGTTGTACATGGCTTTTTTGAATAGTTTACTCAGACGTAGTCTGCAATAGAGGAGGGTTCCTTTATTTGGGGAGTGGAATGACTAATGTTTTCCAGACAACAGGGAAATGCATTGTAAAAGTCAGACATTGAACAGTTGGTATAAATATGTGTTGGGCAGGTTGGCAGATTATTTTTTGAATCAAGGAAACAAACCATCAGAACCTGGTGGACCATGTGTGGGTAAACAGAGTAATATATTTTCTCTGTCAGTTTCACAAGACTCTTTTCAGCTAGAAAGGAAGAAAGGAGGTTTCTAAGGGTAGAGTGGTAAGAGATGGTTTGTTGAAAGCTTGAGAGCATTTTATAAATTCTGAAGCAAATGCCTGTCCTGTGGGGTAAAGGATCAAGGAGTTTTATTATATTTAATTCAACCACTTAATTCATTTTCTTCTTTCCATAGGTTTCTTGGGTTTGAAAAAGTTGTACTTTGTCACAAAGGTATGGAGGTTTTGTACATTTAATGTTTTTTTTTTTTTTTTGTTGATAGACAAGTAAGTTTTATAGTCTGAGGAGGATTGCATTAGCTTCCATTTGTCCAGTCTGTGTCTTTCTGTTTAAGGAAAATGTGTAGTCCTGTGGTCATAGACATAGTCTGGGCATTGCTAATTTTAGATGCTGATAAGGGTAGAAATGAGGAAAGTTGTGCCTGATGTGGAAATCTGCTTTTCACATTATGTGACATGGTTGAGAAGCCTGAATGTTATTTATTAACAGTATGGTTTGATTTAAGTGGGTGAGTTAAAATAGGGAATGGAGACTTCAGAATATAAATTGCCAGCCATTGGGGTGGTTGTAGATAGGAGTGGGAGGAAAACAAAGTGGACCCCTTATCAGCTGCAGTGGCAGCCGGTCAGTGAGTGGTTATGCACTTCAATCAGCATGGTGACTACAGATGGTATGAAAACCAACACTGGCGATAGTCAAATAAGTGAGTGCACTTTTATGACTTATACATAATAAACAAAAAAGGGAGTCATAAACAATGTTAAAAATAGAGTAGTAGAACTACTGAGCAGTTATACAGTAAGGCAGAACAGGTACTGCATTAAGCCAATACTCTGCTGTTGACATAATGTGCTGCATGTATACAAGGTCTCACATTTTATATACTCAAGCATAATGCTGCCTTATACTGAAAATGAGGACCGGGCATGATTTTAGCACCTGCTCTAAATGTGTCTTCATTCCATGGTACTTAATAAGATCTTTATTACTTCCTGCTTTCTCCCTGGCTGCTGCGAGTCCCTGGCCCCAGAGGAACTCTTATATTTTTATCTACCTTCTCTCCTGCACTAAGAATTGGGAACCTATCTGCCTGGTCTTTAAGGACCCCTTCCATTATATTTTCAGTCACTCCTGCATCAAATCAAAGAAACCTGCTGCCCTAGCACATTTTTCCAGAGTCCAAAGAGAATAAGAAATTTATCTACCTTCTCTCCTGCACTAAGAATTGGGAACCTATCTGCCTGGTCTTTAAGGACCCCTTCCATTATATTTTCAGTCACTCCTGCGTCAACTCAAAGAAACCTGCTGCCCTAGCACATTTTTCCAGAGTCCAAACAGAATAAGAAAGTATGTTCTTCCCTAGACCTAAATGATAAGCTGAACCTTTTTGTAATTATTTAGTGTTGTATATATTTCCTAGTGACCGAGCCAGGAATCCAGCAGCCATACCTCTTCCTACCCCTTAAATACTGACCTTCTCCTCACTGACTACTATCTAAGCCATCTCTATCTGCTATCTCTGCTACAGCTACCTATTGCTGTACCCTACTCATTGTCCAGTAGGTAGCAGTCTAACCTAAGGCTTGTGCTGTATTCTTACCCCGCTTTTCCCATACTTTATCTCTGACTACTTTCCAATCTTCCTGCTGTACTACACTATTCTTCAAGGCTTTCCTTCCCCCCTCTATCCAGCTATACTTCTATCATTTTTTTTCACTCTATCCCTCAACTACCAAATAGTTGCATTATCACACCCTACTCTCCTGTAAATACCAAGAGTGCCTCAGGAAATCTGCTATACACTGATTGTCTCTGCAGAATCTTCCTTCTTCTGCTTGGATACCTGTTAGGTCCTCCTTCTTGCTTAACCTCTTACTCATTTGCCCCTTTCATAGCTGCATTGTAGGTCTCTTACATGCCCATGCCTTTCCTCTCTCTCACTCATCTGGCACTAAAAATAAAATAGATGTAAGTATTAACACTAATGGTTTACCATTGGGTACTCCACATTGCTTACTCTCATGCCTAGGGTCTATGCCCCTCCCTGATCTACCTGTCCGCCCTTTTTCCTGTCTCCTCCTCCTCCCACCTCATATCCTCCCCAAAGAGCATATAGTTGGGAAGCCCTACGCGGCGCCATCTTTATTACTTCCTGCTTTCTCCCTGGCTGCTGCGAGTCCCTGGCCCCAGAGGAACTCTTATATTGTAAGCTGCAGTAATGTTTTAAATTAACAGTGACGATGATAACGGTTGTCCAAGCCGATATTTGTTGAACTGTACTATCCTATGTCTGTAATATTGTGTGATGAGAATTATGAAGAGTATTTGCAACAACTGCTTATGGTTACGAGCATGCAAAAAGGCTATCTAGGTTTAAGTGCCTACCACGTGGATGTTTAACATGCCACTCTGTCTGTTGTGTGAATGACTCATTTTTCTTAGTGTCTATAAAATTAAGATTCTTCTGAATTACTTTTTTGGAGGACCTGCTAATTATTTAGTGGCATTAAGCCTGGTTGAATTAAGTCTATTTATTGAGCCCAGCTGTATTTCATAAGGTCTTGACTCCTGATCCCTTGTAGCTGTGTTTTATACTTTAGAGTGATAGCATTGTCTAGCTGTTGACCGACACCTCTCTTTCAGCAACGGAACTACTTTATAAGCAATTTACAGTGATTCCCCAGTTTTTCTGGTCGGTATACCGTGTCCAAAGGCTAGAACAGTCTGCTGTCTGTAGCGACCACCTACAAATATCAGCGTTAACTCGCTTTCAGCAACTGAACTTGTTTGTAGGAATTTTCAGTGATTACCTAGCTTCCTGGTCGGTAATCCATTTTTAAATGCTAGAATCAGTTTTTGGTAGCGATCGGCTGTAGATACAGCACTTTTTTAAAGGTATGGCTTTTGGGTCGGTAATCCATTTTTAAACGCTAGAATCAGTTTTGTTGTTTGTAGCAATCGGCTGTAGATACAGCACTTTTTAAAGGTATAGCTTTCTGGTCGGTAATCCATTTTTAAACGCTAGAATCAGTTTTGTTGTTTGTAGCGATTGGCTGTAGATACAGTGCTTTTTAAAGGTATGGCTATAACACTAATAGGGGTGGTTATTATTCTGCTTATAGGGTATTTTTTTATCTATTTGTTAACTAGGATCGCTTAATTAAGAGGTCGTCTTGGCGCTTGCACACTTATTTCCTGCATTTACTGTGTGTTGCCAATTTATGTCTTCATAACTTTGAAACTGGGATATTGTATGTCTGGAGCTCTGCTGGTACCTTCCTAAAAAGAGAACAGTTAATACCCACCCTTCTGAAAAGTAAAAAGCCTACTAACTGAAACAATAAAACCTACTAATTGAACCAAATGTAACTGAAATGTAAAGAAGCCTATTATTGAACCTTGACTGTTCAGGCTTTCTGTGGGAATTGATTAAGTCAAATATTGGGCTAAACAGAATAGTACTACCCCCATTTGTAAAGTGAGCAAGCAGTTTGGGCATAGAGCAGACGGCAAAGCTGTTAGTGGGAGACAAGTTCTAGTGGCCGTTACTTGCACCTTGTCTTGTTGAATATCTGCCCAAATCATGTTAATTACTTTCAACATGACCTCTTAGATTTTGTGCAATTTTGGGAAGGTTGTATTTCACTATTTGTCTTTTTTTACCTCACCGTTCCATTATACTGACTAATTTTTTGTTACCTGCTTTGTTTTTCCCACTAATGCTCATAGCAGTGGGAATTAAAACTCTCATTGTTCTCATGTCCTTGCATAGAACTGCATGCTATTAGTTGTCACCACAGCTCTCTAACTATACTTTTGTGTTTTTTTGGGACAGAGGTGTATTTCAAGCACTAGCTCAGAATGTTATATGTTAGTAGTCTTACAAGGTGTATGCATTTAAGGTGCTCTTTATCACTGTAATAATCTGTGCCTACAAACTTGACATTATTGCTGCCTAATCACTTAATTGTACTTTTTTTCTCTCTAACCTTCCTAGTTTATCTACCTGCTCTCCTGCACTAAGAATTGGGAACCTATCTGCCTGGTCTTTAAGGACCCCTTCCCCATTACATTTTCAGTCACTCCTGCGTCAACTCAAAGAAACCTGCTGCCCTAGCACATTTTTCCAGAGTCCAAAGAGAATAAGAAAGTATGTTCTTCCCTAGACCTAAATGATAAGCTGAACCTTTTTGTAATTATCTAGTGTTGTATATATTTCCTAGTGACTGAGCCAGGAATCCAGCAGCCATACCTCTTCCTATCCCTTAAATACTGACCTTCTCCTCACTGACTACTATCTAAGCCATCTCTATCTGCTATCTCTGCTACAGCTACCAATTGCTGTACCCTACTCATTGTCCAGTAGGTGTCAGTCTAACCTAAAGCTTGTGCTGTATCCTTACCCCACTTTTCCCATACTTTATCTCTGACTACTTTCCAATCTTCCTGCTGTACTACACTATTCTTCAAGGCTTTCCTTCCCTCCTCTATCCAGCTATACTTCTATCATTTTTTTTCACTCTATCCCTCAACTACCAAATAGTTGCATTATCACACCCTACTCACCTGTAAATACCAAGAGTGCCTCAGGAAATCTGCTACACACTGATTGTCTCTGCAGAATCTTCCTTCTTCTGCTCTACCTGCTCCATTCGCCCTGCGGGCTCACTCCGCTCCCCTACCCTACCCCCAAATCCCACACACCCCCAGTGCATCTACACTTATACTCACCTAACCACTCCTACTTCCTCTCTACTTATTACACCCCTCCCCTTTCCCTAACCACTCCTACTTCCTCTCTACCTATTACACTCCACCCCTTTCCCTAACCACTCATACTTCCTCTCTACCTATTACATTCCTCCCCTTTCACCACCATCTTCTACCCCCTCCCCCTATAATCCATCTCAACACACCTCCCTTCATATTTAACAGCACAATATCTAGTTCTAACCCTTCTCCCTACACTACATATTCTACCTTATCAAAGCCTCAACATGCTTACAAAACTTATATCATTCTCAATCCAACTACTACTACTTCTGAACCTTACTTATATCCACTACCTTACCCAGCCAAACTCCACAAATCACAAACCATTACTACACACAACCAGCTCACTCCCTTCAACTCACTTACACTCATTTGTCTCGATTTCCCCTGGACTGTATCCCATTAACACCCATCTATTTTTTCACTACAAACTAAGCACTACCTATAAACTCTCTAACCCCTCTCTAACCTCCAATATCCACACAAACCTGACAATATACAACATACAAACAAGGCAATCCAAACACCTCATCAGCTTAATCCAACATCTAACATCCATACTTCTATCTGGAGATATACACCCTAACCCAGGCCCAAACACCACTTCCCCTACATCTAAATCCATTCTATTAGCTTCTCTTAATGCCCAAAGCATAGCTAACAAAATCCCCAATCTCCATGCCTGGCTTCTCCACAACAAACCTGACATCTTAGCTATTTCTGAAACCTGGTTAAAACCTCATATAAAAGATACTGAAATATTATCACCAAACGACTCTATCATTAGAAATGACAGGACCCGCAAAAAGGGTGGTGGGGTAGCTCTACTCTACTCATCCACCCTATCCATTACTCCCTATAAAAAAAACATTCCTCACTTCTCCAGTGCAGAATTAGTACTAGCTCTTTTTCAATTAAATAAACATAAACACATTTGCATAGCCTGACTTTACATCCCCCCTGGAGACAATACCTCAGTACTTGAGGATATCCTATCCTGGCTTTCTACCAATATCAGTAATGAAACTATTATCATGGGAGACACAAATATTAATTGGTCTTCCATTCAGTCCCCTACACACCCCCTAAACATCAACCTATATAAGTCCTCTCAGCTCATCAACCTCACTACCAGGCCCTCTAAAGACTTCTCCAATGGCAGTACCCTAGACTGGATCTTATTCTCTCACCCTCACTACTACACTGATAATGGAACTCTTCCTGATTCCCTCAGTGACCACCTTCCCATTTTCACCAGACACCTTCCATCTCCATTTCAAGTAACTCATAATTACATCAGCGCTCGCTACCTTAAAAACTTCAACCCAATAACCTTCTCAGATTCCCTAAAATCAATAAATCGGAACCCCCTAAAAACCCTACCCTTGGATAATGCTGTTGCACACTTCAATACAACTTTCCTAAAACTGCTGGATAGTTTTGCCCCCATAAAAACCAAAAGAATAAGAAACAACACCGCCCCCTGGCTAACAAAAAACACACTAACTGCCATGCGACTTAGAGACAAAACCTGGGCACGTTACCAAAGAAACAAAACTCCCATCACCCTTAATGAATTCAAAACACTTCGCAATACCGTCAAAAAGCTTATCACAGCAGATCGACAGAATTACTTTTCCTTACTCCAAAACAACCACAAAACTAATCCTCAAAAATTCTGGAAAGGCATCACTACCCTCCTAAAACCTGGCTCAGCAGAAAACCCAAGCCCAGACCCAAATGCACTAGATATAGACCTAGCTACCCAATTCAACTCTTTTTTCATAGACTCTATTTCCAAACTAACCTCATCCTTCTCTAATAACACCTCACCCCCTACTTCTGCATCCCCCTTTTGTCACCCCTTCATCTCCAGTCTCTCAACTCCCACCTTTCTCCCTAAAACCCATTCCTACTTCAACCATAAGAAAACTCCTGCAAAAGCTAAAACCATGCACCAATGCCCCAGATAACATTCCCTCATCCTTCCTCAGCATAGCTGCCAAAGCCATTGCCTTCCCCATCAGCATCCTGATCAATCGCTCTATCTAAGAAGGGCTTGTACCCAAACTCTGGAAAAGGGCTTTCATCATTCCCCTGCACAAAGGAGGCAATAATAACAATATTACTAACTTTCATCCCATCGCCATCCTCTCTCCTATATCAAAACTTCTAGAGAAATGTATCCATCTTCAACTCCTTCCCTATCTCTTAGATAATAACTTACTAACTTCCACACAACACGGATTCAGACCCAGCCACAGCACCATGACTGCCCTCCTTTCCTTCCTGGAAACTGTAAATAAAGCCAGAGATTCTGGCTCTACTGTATCTACCCTCTTTCTTGACCTCTCTAAGGCCTTTAATACTATCTCTCATAACCTTCTCCTAACTAAACTATCTAACCTAAACCTATCCCCTTCCTCTCTCAATTTGTTCACCAGCTATCTCTCCAACAGGCAACAAGCTGTTAAGTGGAAAAAAGCCATCTCCTCTTTCCTCAACACACCCACTGGTGTCCCCCAAGGTTCCATTTTGGGTCCTCTCCTCTTCAATATATTCATAAATGATTTCTTCCACTCAATTCCCCATGCTAAACTTATCCAATATGCAGACGATGCTACAATTATCTGTGCAGCCACATCCATCCCCACTCTCTTAAAACTGACTCAAGACGCCTTCTCTACCACAGAACAGTGGATGAAGGACAATCATCTAGCACTCAATGTATCAAAAACCAAACTTATGGTATTTGCCCCGTCAAAAACCAACACCATTGATAGAAAACTATTCTCCATCACTAGCCAGAATAACACACTTCTTGAACTGGTATCTGAAACCAAACTACTAGGAGTCCAGATTGATGACCAGCTTAAATTCAATAGACACCTACAACTGAACATAAAAAAAAAAAAACACCAAAAACTTGGCATGCTCTACCGACACAATCGATTCCTCACTACATCTACTAAGCTCACTCTCGCTACTACATTTCTCATCCCTTCCCTCCTTTATGGTGCCCCTCTCCTAACAAACCTACAATCATCTCTCAAAACAAAACTGTCCTCTTGTTATAATAAAATTGCCAAATTTGCCACTAGCCACAAATCATCTACCCATCACTGTGCATCCCTCCACAAACTTAACTGGCTAGAGCTTCCCAACTATCTCTCCTATACTCACCTCACTTTTGCTTACAAATTAATTTTTTATCCCTCCCTCTGTCCCTCTCTCAGCTCTACCTTTAAAATGCACCTGCCACAAAGACTCCTAAGATCTAATAACCAAAACCTAATAGAACTGTACAAACCCCTTCACTCTCTAGGACAAAACCTCCTGTCCTTTGCCCTGGCACGCCTATGGAACTCCCTTCCTCCCTCCATCCGTATCACCACCAACCTCCCTGCTTTTAAAAAATCACTGCACTCACATCTAACATCCTCTTGGGAATGCTCCTGCTCCCACCCCTCATAGCCTATTCTCCACTTCCTACAGGCTACTTTATCATATATTACCAGACACCAAATAATTGGCGAACTGTAATGACATCTTATAATTCTCTTATCGCACTATTCCACTCAAGAAACTATATATTTACCACAGCAATGCTCTGTTTTTCTACAAAATTATAACTTTTTAACCTAAAAATTTTTTATTGCACCTGCTTAAATCTTAGTTTTCTACAAAATGAAACCTAAAAATTGCATTGTAAATGTTTAATCTTTGTTTTGTCTTGAACCCACAAATGACTGAAATTGTAAACTGCTGTAATCTTTTTTTTTTTACTACTGTTTTAAGATCTGTTTTTAACCTACAAATTATTGAAATTGTAAACTGCTGTAATCTTTTTGTCACCACTATTTTAAAGCTTTGTCTTTAACCTACAAATGATTGAAATTGTAAACTGCTGTAATCTTTTTTGTAACCTTTGTTTTGGAGCTTTTCTCCCCAGGACTCCATTGAAAACGGGTTCTTATTGGCCCAATGGACTATCCTGGTAAACCAACTGCAAATAAATAAATAAATAAAATAAAATAACGTTCATTAAAGAATAAAAAAATCTGTCATATTAACCAGCCTTCCATTTTAACAAACACAATTCCTTTAATGCATTTCTCAGATGTGGCATCTTTAAAATCTCCTTTCCATTCTTTATCACTCATATTCCTGTTTTACCTCTCCTTTGTTTACCTACATCTAAAGTCACCAACCTACATAACCACAGTATTTATTAACAAATGCAGTTTAACATTCTCATACAATCCATTAGTTCTGCTTATTTCATCTATTGATCTCCCTCCCATCTTTACTCAGAGAAGATTTATTTTTCTTCCTTTCCTACTTTCTGCTACACACCTTAAAGCGACAATCCCAGAGTATAAACTTCTGACCAAAAGAAGCTTGCCCTGATACATCCCAGTTGTCACTGCCCACTTACGACATCATCATCAAACCTACTCCTGGTTTCAGTTTACTTTATGCAGCCCTGTTTTCATTCCCTCTGGTGAACACGATTAATAATATTCAGTTCCTGTCATAGCTTTCAGTCCCCAATCAGTGGGAAACAATAAGGTCATTACATGTTTGTGTGTGTTTGTAGTGGGGCTGGTTAGGCAAGACTACCAATGTTTACTTTTTATGACCTCATCAAAAGGCTTATCTTAACTGTGCAGCTCTTTATTTCTTTTATTTATTCTGCATAGTGAGCAGTGTAGTCAAGAGTACAGTTTTGTGAATTCATACTAAAGCTTAACAGTCTAGTGATGTATTCCCCTTTCTCCATAGTAAAGCAATCTCAGAATTACTATGTATAACTATCACAGGTTGTAACAGCAAGTAAAATCATACAATTTCTGAAAGACTACTTCTCAGCGGATAAAAAGCACAGATGAAACTAATGAGTGACTCAGTGAGAGCTGTTGTGAATACAACTGAAATGTGAGATGGAATTTGACTAAGATCATTAAAACTTCCTGTAGGCACCCCACAGTCAAAGTGGTTATATTTACTTTCGCAAACCCACCAGATGTGCAGTAGCAATCCCCGCCCAAACCCCACCTGACACATAGTTTCACATCTCTCGTCTCTCCACCTCCGACGTACTTACTGATTCTTACTGTTTTTCACCACAAATACTCATATTGTGCTGAAGCAGTTAATTTGTACTGTAGCGAAAGTAATTTGCAAATATATGATTTTCTAAATAACTCAATGGTAACTATTTAAATAACACAGAGAATCTAGCTAACTAACAAGTTAAAGAACTTAGGTTAAGAGGCGTAATGTATCAGCGTGTACGTGGTGCGGGTTATTTACATTGCTATTCTTTTCTATATGTTATCGGTACTGACTTGCCCATGTTTCCCTAAATTAGGACATTCATGCAAAACAAGCAGTGCAGTGGAGATATCGGAAACTGCAAACCCACCAAAAACATACTGTTATTATTTTCTACTTGGCCATGTTTCCCCTAAATCAGGACATTCATGCCAAATACAGTACAGTGGTGCTATAGGAAACCACAGACTTAACCTTTTAAACTTCTGAGCTGCAAAACACTTGAAAGACATTCGTGAAGCACTTACTTTAGCTTAATAACTATGCTTCTGTAAAATTAATGTATTGGTTCTTGGTAAAAGATATCTACGTACTCAAAAACCATGGGACTGTCACCTTCTGAACTCAAATCAACCCTAGCCAGACAGCTACTTGTGAGAAATTAGTAATTTTTTGTATTGTTATACCTAATTGTTCGGGTTTAAGGAGCTGTTTGTGGCCAAGGGAACTTTGCAAAAAACACCATTTTGCACTGCTTGGGGTCCATCTTTTACATTATATTACTATATTAGCATTTTAACATTTCTGATCTGCTGTAACACAAATTTTAATGTATTTCTCCATTCCATTACAATGAGAATATTAAATATTACTTTGTACAAGTAATTTTTATTACTATGCCTAATTGTTCTGCTTTAAGGAGCTGTTGCTGGCAAAGGAAACCTGCCCAAAAAAACATATGCTCCACAGCTATTTGTGATTAAATTTCATATTTTTATTGTTGTTATGCATCATTATTCATCTTTAAGGAGCTGTTTCTGGCCAAGGAAACTGGCCCCAAAACACCATATTGCAATGCTTGGGGTCCATTTATTATCATTACAACACATTTATTTGCTGTAACACTCACTGTAATTTGTATTCCAATTTCAGTAGACTGCAAATATTACTTATTACTACATATAATTTATTTGTACTACTACATCTAATTGTTCTGCTTTAAGGAGCTGTTGCTGGCAAAAGGAAACTAGCAACTTTAATTAAAATTAATAAAATAAATTCACTTGCCAGTTATTTCACATCACATTTCTAAAATTCATACAATAAGAAATAGTTCTGCTGTAAAGAAAAAATGACATTGTTTAATTGTGACAACCTGTGTTTTGCAGCTGTGATTACTACAGTACAATGTCAGCTGCTGTGGAATGTAATGTATGCATGATGTCATGGGCAATTCTGCATTCCGTGTCAATCATGGCATATTTGCATATGGAAACTCTGTCTTGCACCTGTCAATCACACAGGCCACGCCCACTCCTGCACGAACCACTGGGTGGGTTTCTTAAGTATAATATAACTGTCAAAGCTTCGACATGCTCAGAAAGCCAGAATGAAAATGTAAACAAAGACCAGAATCAAAACAAACAATCTCTGGGACTGTCCCTTTAAAAAAAATCCCTTTCTGAGTCCTTCTGCCAACTGCCTTTCACCTTGAGCTTCCTTTCATACCCTTACTTCCTCTGTCACCCCTTCTGTGTGACTTGTTGCATTGTGCCTCCTCTGCCACTCCACCTGCTCTCTTTCACCTCATTTATGGCCGCTTTATTACCCTAATAACTACCCTCACTGATCATTGTAGCCAGATTGGTATTCTCTTGTTCCCTTTTCTGACTTTTGCTCAAATACTTCCAACAGTCCTGAATATCCACTGCTTACTCATTTGAATAGTTTTTCACATCTTTGATTTGCATTACATACTTATCTCATTGTTCATCCTGCCTCAGCTTCATCATAACATATGCCCCTAAAATCCCATCATATCTGCCTCACGTATTTCCTTCCTTCCTCTCAATTTAAACCACAAAGTGTAGTGGCCATTGCTGGACAACAGCACCTTTACCTGCACATGTCTGATCCTTAAACCTTAGTTAGGATCATGTCCACAATTCTAGGCTTCTGGTACAATCCCATAATAGCTGGCTGAACGACACAAGGTTAAGAACTAAGCTAACTCTCTACCTCTTGCTTTAACTTTACCAGTCTGTTTCAGGCAAATTTAAACTCCTGTAAGTATATAATCCTCTCCTTTTCTTATCCCATTCCATATATGCATGACGTTTGTCACTATCATTACTTACTAAATTTTGAATTTAGTTAAGAAAGCACACCATTACTATAACTACTACTGTAAATGTCCAAAAGAAAAATGGTCATCACAACAATGTGTTGTTTCATGCCTGCCTGAATAAACAGCAAAGAGACATGGATAACGACAGAATAAGCATGGGGACTGAAAAAAATGCATAGATAAGGATAAAATTCACTGATCTGGCCAACATTTCCAAAAAGCTTTAGAGATACCATGTTTAGTGTTTATTTTGTCTACTGGTCATGACAGTTATGATGCTTACCTGTACATATTTTGATTTGTATCAGTGTTCAGAGGCTTCCCATTTTTCTTCCAGGTGACTGTTGGTTTAGGGATACCTGTTGCTTCACACGATAATGTAGTTTGAACATTTATAACAACCGTGACATTGGATGGTCCAGCAGCGATGTAGGGAGGAACTGAAAAATAAGGTACATTACATCTCTTTTGTCTTTATGTCTGAACAATAATTAATGCAAAAACAAAAAGAAAGTGAATATAAAACATATACCAAATCTGGAACTATGCAAGTTCGATTACTTGTTCTGTCAAAAAAGTACGTGAGTTGTCTGCGGACATCTAAGATATGGAGCATCCTTTCTCCCTCATTTTTGTGTTCAGGAAAGAAAATGGGAAGATGGACACTTTGGCTTAAAGTAAGCTCAGATAACACTTTAGGCATAAAAGAAGAATAAGTTCACAAAGAATCTATGTCTCTGTGGAAGATGAGATAGGGATGACTCATCTTAACAGCCTGCAACTCAGATACTCTTCTTGCAGAGGTCAGAGCAATCAGTAAAACTGTTTTTCATGCCAAGAACCTCAAGTCAGCCAGGTTAGTTGGTTCAAATGGAGCAAGTGTTAGCTTCTAAAACACAAAATTAAGACCCAAAGGAAGGGTCACCAGTTTTTTTTGGAGGCCTCTAATGCAAATCCCCTTTCAATGACATTTTGACAAGAGACTACACTGAAAAGATCCATGGGTAGACAAGCTGAAATGGATCAACACAAAGCCCTATCACTATACTTGGTATCCTAAAGACTGCTAAGAGGTGACTTGTGTCAGACCTATAAGGCATTCTCTGACAAAATACTGATGGATTTACTGCACATCAGCAAGACAAATAACATCAGAAATACTCAGTCTAGGGGTCTAAACCTGTTCAACAACATCAACACAGTGATTTGGAGGGACAGGTATATTTCACAGAGGATACTGCTGCTGTGGAACAGACTCCCCATCCACATAAAACAAAGTTCATCCCTGTCCATTTTCAAGTGCAACTTAGATCTATGGATGGGAAATGAGAAGTTATGTACCTACCATAACGTTCCATGTTAGTTGTCTTCTTCTCGCCTTCTTTCTTGCTGGATGGATTCAGAGTTGATCCTCGGCTCCGACTCGGCCTATACCAAAGCTCGAGAGCTATTTTTACCGGCTCAAGGCTACCCTGTATCCCACAATGCTAGGCGCTAACTACCCAGATCTCGTTTGATAGATAACACCATAGCCGTTCTGATCCCAGAACAAAGGAGAAAGAGGAATACCTATATATATAACATACCCAGAAAAAGGGCAACCATGGGAGTGCAAGCTGGGATGAAAGAAGGCCTAAAAAGATCCGTTCGGTCTGTCCAGGCTAGGGGGTTGGAGGGTGGGACGCAAGAAAGAAGGCGAGAAGAAGACAACTAACATGGAACGCTATGGTAGGTACATAACTTCTCAATGTTAAGTTGTCAATCTCGCCTTCATTCTTGCTGGATGGGACCGTGTCCCTAGCACCTCAGCCCTGGGTGGCTCATCGGAACAGACTCTTGAGGACGGTGGAACCAAAGTTAGCTTGGCTTCTGGAGGCCATGTCCAGTTTGTAATGAGAAATAAAGGTATGAGGAGAGGCCCATGTGGCTGCCACACAAATGGAGTCTAAAGGTAACCTAGCCTGATAAGCTATTGACGTAGCTAAGGCTCTAGTTGAGTGGGCTCTAGGCTTTGAAGGAAGTTCTTGACTCCTCAGTTCATAGATGAAAGTAATCACAGAGGCCAACCATCTGGAAAGGGTTACTTTGGAAACTGGAAGGCCTTTCTTCCCTTCCGCATAAGACAGGAAAAGCTGCTCAGATTTCCTAACTTGCTTGGTTCTATCCAGGTAGTAACGAAGTTGACGATGAACATCCAAAAAATGCAACTTTTGCTCCGCTCTGTTGGAGTAATTAGGGAAGAAAACTGGGAGATCGATAGTCTGGTTTAGATTTGCCTCAGAAGATATCTTGGGTAAAAAAGATGGGTTAGTTCTGAGGGATACTCTATCTTTATGGAAAACCAGATAAGGAGGTTGAATGCAAAGGGCGTGAAGCTCTGAGACTCTCCTCGCGGAAGTTTTGGCCACTAGAAATAGAGTTTTCCATGAGAGTAACTTCAAGGAACAGGAAGCCGCAGGTTCAAAGGGAGGGAGAATCAAAGAGGTTAAAACCAGATTCAAATCCCACTGTGGTGGGGGATCTCTGATTGGGGGCTTAAGTAAAAAGATACCTTTAAGGAAGGCTTTACAAAGTTTATGGGACATAACCGTGGAGTCCGACAAGCCAACATGAAAATTTGAAATGGCCGCTAACTGAACTCTGATAGTGGACGAAGAAGAACCTGACTGAAAAAGTTCAGCCAAAAAATCTAGGACTGACTGGATAGGTGCCGTGAAAGGATCCATGTTTCTAGTCTCTGCCCAGAAGGAGAAACGTTTCCATTTGCTAGCATAAATCCTCCTGGTAGAAGATTTGTGGGAAGCTAGAATGATGTCACGCACCGAATGGGAAATAAAGGGAAGCCTGGCTATGGTTGGATGTGGAGCAACCAAGCTGTGAGGTTGAGAGAGAGGAGGGAGTGGTACAGCTCTCCCGACTGATGGGTCAAGAGGTCTGGCACTGGGTCCAGATGCCAGGGCTGCTCCAAGAGGTAACGATGCAGGAACGGAAACCAGATTTGTCGAGGCTAGTAAGGGGCAATGAGGATCATTGTGGATCTCAATGCGGTAGCTTTCTGAATCAGCTGTGTGATTAATGGAAAGGGGGGAAAAGCATACAGAAGACCCCAGGGCCAATCATGGACTAGAGCATCTTTGGGGGGGGGGGCCGGGAAGAGGGAAGAGGGTGAAGAAGTCGTGGCACTTGCTGTTTTGAGGTGTTGCGAAAAGATCGCAGCAAGGCTGACCCCATCTTTGGAAAATCTCTTCCACTACTGACTGTTTGAGAGACCACTCGTGCGGCATGAGAATGGCTCTGCTCAGCCTGTCCGCTATTACGTTGGACTTCCCGGGGATATGCGTTGCTATCAGAAACCGCTGAGAAGAGATCGCCCACTGCCAAAGTCTGAGTGCTTCTCGACACAAGGGGTAGGACTTGGTTCCGCCCTGCTTGTTGATGTACCACACTACGGACATATTGTCCATCTGAACTGCAATAGTCCCTATGGGAAGAGAGTTCTGAAGGGCTTGCAATGCTAAAAGTACTGCTCTCATCTCCAGGACATTTATGTGCAGGTGGCACTCGAAAGGTTGCCATGTGCCCTGGACTGTCCTTCCCTGAAAATGCCCCCCCCCCACCAGATCAGGGAGGTGTCCGTTGTCACCATAGCAAACGGGGGGGGGGGGGAGAACAAAGGGTCTGCCCTGAATGACTTGAAGGGAGACCATCCACCAAGACAGGTGTTTCTTGCATGATTGGGTGATTAAAATGCTGTGTGACATTGGAAGCTGTGGAAAAGACCACTGGGAAAAGCGCATCCACTGAAGGATCCGCATGTGAAAGCGAGCTAGGGGAAGTAACGTAATGGCTGCTGCCATGAGACCTAAAGTCTTCAGTACAAACCTGGCCTGGATTCTGTTGCTCTGAAGAAGGATGTGAACGTGTGCGCGAATATCTGAAATTCTCTGTGCGGTTAGTTTTGCGGACAGTTCGGCTGTGTCCAGTATGGCGCCTATGAAAGTAATAGACTGACAAAGCGACAAGGCAGACTTTTCGAAATTTATAGAGATACCTAGCTCTTTGCAAGTTTGAATGGTGTAATCTCTGGACTGAAGAAGTTGACGCCTGGTGGTGGCGGTAAGGAGCCAGTCGTCCAGATATGGAAACACCTGGAATCCTTGACGTCTCAGATGAGCCGTGACCACTGCCATGCATTTGGTGAACAGTCGGGGGGCTGTAGTGAGACCAAAGGGCAGGGCCCTGAACTGGTAGTGACTGGCCCCCAGCCAGAAGTGGAGAAAGCACCTGGAGTGCCTGTGCATCTTGATGTGGTAGTACGCATCCTGAAGGTCTATAGAGCACATCCAATTGTCCTAGCCCAAAAAGGGTAGAATGGACTGTAGCGTGACCATCTGGAATTTCGTTCTTTGGACAGACCTGTTTAGCCTGCCGAGATCCAAAATTGGTCTCCAGTTCCCTGTCTTTTTTGGTACCAAAAAGAACTTGGAGTAGATTCCAGATCCTTGCTGGTCTGCTGGGACTGATTGGATGGCTCTTTTTCTTAGCAGTTTTGAGATTTCTAATACTGCTTGTTCCCTTAGACCAGGTGGAACATCTGGAAGGGGCCTTTTTGGCTGTGTTGGGGTGTGGGCAAAGGGAATTTCGTAACCCTCGGATATGATTGACCGTACCCATCTGTCTTGGGTGAGGGAAAGCCAGGCTTCTGGGTACAGTGATAATCTTCCCCCGACTGCCTCCGAAGACGGACAGTCAGGCAGCATCTCAGGGATGCTGGAAGGGCTGGCCAGAGACAGCTTCTCTGCTACCCTGATTCTGCAGACCCCCTCTGCCCCTAGGGCGGCATCTCTTATTGCCCCCCCCCTGCCTCTAGAGGGGAACTCACCTCGTGCGTCAGGCGTGACTCCCTGTGGTTTGTGAAACCACATTTTTCCACCCTTCTGACCCTTAGGGTATGGTCTAGATGGGGTGGAAAAACAGACTCCCACGGCAGAGACAGTCTTGCCATCCTGTTCGCATCTGGTCAAAGTATCTTTCACTTGAGGTCTGAACAATGCCGAACCATCAAAGGGAGAGTTAGTGAAGGACGCCTTGAAGGGGTCAGCAAAGTTACAAAGCCGCATCCAGGCATGACGCCTTAAGGCTACTCCTGTGCCTGCAGCCCTACTCGCCCCATCGGCCGCATAGGAAATAAGCCACATGGAGGAGTTAACAATCGAGTTCAGGGTTGCCAGCTGGGAGTTGATTTTGTCTTGAGACCCCGCAGCTGTTGGATCCTGTAAAGTATCACCCATTTCTTTGAGCATGTCTCTTTGAAGGCGGTTGAAATGACATAAGTAATTCAGCGACTGCATGGTAAAGGTCACTGAAGAAAACATCCGCTTGCCGTACCTATCCACAGTCCTAGATTCCTTATTAGGAGGATGGATCGGTACTGAAGGATCAGCCAGTTCCTTCTTAGTGGCCGCCGCCACCACCATGGCATCAACAGGGACACCCTTGGTTAAAAACTGCTTATCAGAAGGGGCTGTGATAAATTTTGAAGGCCTCCGTGGGGTAGGTTCCATCGTGTCAGGGGCCGTCCATGCCTTCCGCGCCACCACTTCCATGAGAGGGTCAAAGGGCGGAGACACCCAGGAGGTGGAAGGGCGAGAACCAAAAGCCTCTAGGTAAACCGACTCGTCCTTGGAAGGATTGAGGGTAGACTAGTTCCCCCTCTGTTTGAGGATCTCAAGGATGTCAGAAAAGGAGACATCCTCAGAGGGGGACCGTGGGGACCCTTCCGACTCATCCAAGTCGGTATCGGATGTGACGGACTCAGGAGAGTCCACATGCTTCCTCTTGCATTTCCTTTTCTGAGGGGGCTCCCCTGACGGATCAGGGGCGGCCTCGGAAGAGGAGGATGCTCCCAATGGGGGCACCTGAGGCGTTGGATCTCTGCGGTTGGGATCGAGAGGATGGGTAGAGACCATGGCAGGCACAACAGTGGGAGGAGCTGAGGGAGCTGACCGAGGAGCAGGCACAGGGGCCAGCACACTCCTCATGACCTCAAAGGCACCCCTATCAGGCAGGGAAGAAGGTCCCCGTTCCGAAGAGATAAGGACCCCTCCCAGCACTGAGAGGGACGGCTCCGAGGCCGATGTCGGGGCCGAACTCACCTGCGCCGAGGCTCCAAGAGGGAGAACAGGGTCGGACAAGGGTCCGATGCCACTCGCCCCCTCGGAGCCGACAAGGGAGTCCCGGCACCCGGATCTCTCCATGGATGGAACCATGGAAGAGATCGGAACCGATGACGGAACCGAAAGGTGTGGTATCAGCTCCGATGTGTCGACGGTCCTGGCTCCCATGAACTCCGGCTCCGAACTCAGAGGAAGAGTCGGAGGAGGAATCGACGATAGAATTGGGATAGCCGCTGTCTGTTGAGAAGGGCTCTGAAGCATCTGGGCCAGTGCCTGCGACTTAAGGAGTCTGCTAACCACCCTCTCGAGGTCGTGTTCCGAAAGCCTGGAAGACCGAGAGCAATGGGACCGATGGCTCGGCTCCGAAAGCAAAGAAGATCTCGGAGCCGATTGGGCTGACTCCAAAGAAGGAGACCTGCAGCGCTTACAGCTCGCAGATGGTTCCGACACAGCGATCGGAGCCGACTGAGTCTTGGGAGCATCGGCTCCAGCCGACATAGGAGCACTGAGAGCTCCACTGGTCGAAGGCTCGGTTCTTGGATCCAACGGTTTTGTGGGCTTCGAAGGTTTGCCCGACAAAGACTTGGTCAGGGAACCTTCGGGTTTCAACAAGCCTCGTAAAATAAGCTTGTTTCTGCGTTCCTGCAGGACTCTTGGACTGAATGCATGGCAGACAGAACAAGAGTCCTGCAGGTGCAGAGGGCCCAGGCAATAAACACAAGAAGTGTGACAGTCTGTCAGAGACATCTTCTGACAGCACGAGTCACACTTCTTGAAACCTGAAACCCTGGAATCCTTAGACATCCTGACAGGGATGATAGGTAACACACACACCAACAAACACCCACACTCAGACTTACTCAGTCTAGTCACAAACACACACACACAAAGACTGAGACTGTTTAGACTGACAAATAGAGAATTTTTAAGCTAAATTTAACTAAATTAAACTTAACATTAAGATTTAAACTAAAAATTAGCCCGAAGGCCTAGTAATCTAAGGAGTGGGGTTGGTAACAAGAATAAGTTAGAAACAAACCCGAAAAGGAACTATCTAAGGTGGGGATACACTAGAGGGGTAAAGTGGATCTAATAGAAAAACTATTACTACCAAAAGGGAGAAAAAACCTTACCAGAAGAGATTTTTATAAATCTAACCTGAGAGCCGGCAAAAACGCAACCTCACAGCTGAAGCAGCAAACGAGATCTGGGTAGTTAGCGCCTAGCATTGTGGGATACAGGGTAGCCTCGAGCCGGTAAAAATAGCTCTCGAGCTTTGGTATAGGCTGAGTCGGAGCCGAGGATCGGCTCCGAACCCATCCAGCAAGAATGAAGGCGAGATTGACAACTTAACATCAAAAATTTTACCACAGGACTGCCCCTTGTACTACTAATGGACAGCTGCAACTCCTAAATTCTTTATCCCATGCATGGGTCCCCCTCAAATTATCTATGGCATGATCCCAGTCATTCTTATTAGGGGGAATATATAATGATCGAACATGGGATTGGTAAGGCCAATTTATAACCAAATGAGATAGGTTATTTCATCACACTTTTTGATCACTTCTGCAGAGGAGGGGACAAAAACTAAATCTCTATCCAGAGGAGAATTTAAAATCTCATTTTAACACCATCCAGGAGGTTCTGAGAATGTAGTCATGCATACCTTGTTAAAAAGGTACCAGTGGAAGACCCTAAAGAAGTTGATACAAAAATGAGTAGTGAATTGAGCAATAGAAGAAATTAAATTATTTAACGCAACTCTTGCCTCACAGGAAGAAACTGCAGACAAAACATTCCCAATTAGTTAGAATGAACCATAACATGTGAGCCTGGCAATTCAAAATTCTGAAAATCAAAGTTGCAGAAGCATGCACTTTTCCTCATACTTATCCAAAATCTTTCTATCCTTATCACAAAGAGCAAGACTAGAATTAATTGTTTAGCAGCAGAAGGATTAACTACAGCTATAGCTGCTGGATCAGGTTTGGAAAGAATGTATAAAAACTTAAAAGACTGAGGAACTTTATACATCTTATTTGCCTTTTAGGGGCAGTTAGCTGACTGTCAGGAAAATTAAATGCAGCAACATGCACATATCCACCAAAGCTGACAGAATAGGAATAGGTGCATGTTCTGGAAATTCCTTCTATAACAGTTGATAGTATTTCACTGTCAGAGTCTAGAAATAGTCTCAGAGAAAGAGATCCCAACACAGGGAGAGCCAGAAACTGAGCTCTCCTAAATCTGAGGAGAAAACTGTGTATCCTTCATCCTTATGTCAAGATTCAGAATCTTGAATATCTTCAGGAAAGGAGACATCTCTCTTTTATCAGAAACTACTTTACAAGAAGGAGTGATAGCCTGAATTAAACCCTGAGCCAGAATTAGTAAACTACTCCTGCCTAAGAAAATTAGAAGAGGAGGAGGAATAGATACATACTTAGTTTTCTGTTTCTTTTTGACTGGAAAAATAGGGCCAACAGTGTTATTAATATCAACAGCAGCTTCTGAAGGGATGGACAAAACATTCTGACAAAACTCTTAGGAATGAAAAGGGTGTCTCTCCCTTGCCCACTGAGGAGAATGCAAAAAAAAAAAAAACAACAAAGAGGATGTGGTATCCCCAAGTCCATATGGTCTGTAGGTGCCCAAGGAAAACAAGCAAGTCTTTAAAAGTCACTTTTTTCATAGACAAACACAGTAAAAAGTACTTTAAAGCACTTTGCCAGCCCCACAAAATAAAATAAACACAATTAATCCACAGAAAAAAAATGGTTGCTTTAAACTACTTAAACATGAGCTTTTTTTTTTTCCTGTCAGCATAAAAAAGACACTACTGCCTGGTGACCATCATTTAAAACATACTATTCTAGTTTTGGAAGCTGGTCGGTTGTTATAGCCTTGGCAGGATATAAGCCATACAGCTAAATTTTCTGTAGCATTGATCAATATGATGAACATCTGGATAAGACTACTGCAGCAATGATCAATATGAAAGTGTCCTGAAATGATAATGGCTGTCTACTACCCAGACGTACAGATACCTCCTGGTGTCCTTGGCCACATTTGTGTGTAGCTAGGGATCCTGGAGGTCAAAAGTAAATCTACTGCCTTTCTAACAAAAAAAAAAACAGATGAACATACTGCACAATGAGCATTCAAAAGGTATCTTCTGGAATAAACTGCTTTAGCCTGCTCAAACTGAGAACAGGCCAGAAATTCCTTGTCTTCTTGGGTACCAAAAAGAATCTGGAGTGATAACTTTGCATCTTATGGTACTGTGAGACCTCATGGATGGCTCCTTTTTGTAGAAGACTTCAGATTCCCACTTCTTGCTATTGATGTTTGACAGAGTGAAATTGGGGATCTATAGTTCCTGGATATTACAGTACTCATCCACTTACCTTGCATGAAAAGCAGCCATTCCAATAAATGGAGGGATAGACAGCCTCCAACTGCCTCCAGGGAGGGACAGTCAGGCAAAGTTTCAGGGGTTAGACTGCAGTCTCCCAAATAGGGCACTGCAGTCCCCCTGTTGATGCTAATTACATATGCTTCTGGGCTGGCAACCACTTTGTAATTTCTCAAGAAATATCTGGTTTATCCAGATCTTTGATTCTGATGTCGTTGACCAAGTTGAAATCAAAGCTGAGTGAACTCCACACCATCTTCTGAGAAGTATGTTGTCCATGTTCTCTAAGTGGCTGTGTACACAAAATTCAAAAAGTGTAAACCCATCATTGTGTAGACTGACAAATGTCACTTTGGTGTCTTCTACAATTCAGTTAAATGGAGCTAATGTTGTAATGTAAGACAATGCTGGCACCCGTGACTCAGGTGGAAACCATTACCCAAGTAACAGACAATTCTTATGTGGAGGTTCACAACAGAAGCACTACTGTCAGCTATATCTGGAATTAAAGCTTCAGCTATGCAGCTAGACACTGATCCAGATTCTGTTTCATTTCATCAGACAACTCCTTTTGGAATTCAGTCATGTGTGACATTTAATTTTCTGATCTCAACACAAATGTAGATGAGGTATAAACCCACTTTCCAAACCTGTCCACCACTTATGATTCCTTATCCATTGGGTAGACAGCAGAACTTTGAGGTGCTGCAGACTTTTTAATAGCTGCTGCCACAACAGAATTAGGTTTCAGTGTATCAGACAGTGTCACAGAAACTGAAGCTAGAATGTCAGAACTGTCCCAAGTGGTACTGGTGGCCAGCTTTACTGTTTTATTTATCGGAGGACCTACCCCTTAAGATAGTGGAGGTGGGGACTGGTCTCTTAAAATGTCTTTTGTGGGGAGCACTCTGGGTCTATTGACCATCCCTCTCTCTGCCTCATTTCCAAAATCTCACTGAACCTGTATCATCGGGGAACATGGCGGAAATAGTTACTCCTTGTTATCAAAATATGGGGTGGGAGGACTTCAATATTGAGTCTATATGCTTCTTCTTGCAGGTGTGCTTCAAGTCTCCACTTGGAGATGACTCATCTGAAGAAGTTGTAGAAAGGCTCTGAAGATGACCTTTACATACTTTTTATTTTTACTTATTTGTATTTGTTAACTGGAGTACAGCACTGATCCCCAAGGACCTTTTTAAGATTCATCCCAGGAACACTGTCTGCTTAAGTGACTTATTCAGAGTCACACCATATGGAAAAGAAGGCTGAGAGAATCAAAACCTGGACTACAGAAATAAGTTCATTACATCATATATCCTGCTGCATGAGAAAAACATTAGCAGAAGGCTCAGGCAAAATGTTATCTGTTGAAATAATGGAGACAGGAGTTGGATGGGATATGTAGGAACTGGAAGGGGCACAAACACTGAAGGCTGCATTGAAGATATCAACATTAGCATCAAAGTAATGTTCAACACCAAGCCCACCTGCACAAAACATCACAAGGCCAATGTCTCCAATACTGTAACTGGCACAATAGATACTGGCACTGACCTCAACACCAAATTATCAGTGCTGGACATCAGGACTGACAGCCCAGGCATCATCAGCCTCAAAGGCATAACTAATGCTGAAGGTTTCTGTTTTAAGACCAAGACTGCAATTGATGTTGAGGGGTACTCCAACATTAATGTCAACATCCCACAGGCTAACTCCAGTCTCGTTGGGACTAGTGCTTGAAGCAGGGTGGTCAGTGAGGAGAAACTAGAGGAATTCTCTGAAAAGAGAATTACAGAAAATATCATTCTGAAGCAAGGTAAGGGAACAGAAGCCTTATGTGGGGACTTTGCAAAGCAATCTGGAAACTTCTCATAATCAATAACTAATGTAGCAAAGAAGACTTTGTTTAAAACAGTCTAGATGTTCATAGGTTCATAGGTTCATACTAGGCTATCTGCCCTAGTGCATTTACAAGCCTAGCCAGAGTGTGTTTGGCTTTCGCCACCCATTTTAAATTAATTTTGCTATGCCCTTTTTCGAGGCTAGTATACTGTGCCTCTGTCTAACAGTGACACAGAAGTGATACCCGGGGTAAACCTACGATCTCCCATCCACTCATCAAGATTCCTCTTGAAGAGAGTCAATGAGGGACTCTGCCTAACCTGGACTGGGATTTTATTCCAGAGTGAAGGGAGCCTCTGGGTTATGAATCTGTCCCTCCAGCATGTCCTATTTATTTCAGTGCTGAGGTTCAAGTCTCTCGAGCGCGTAGCTCAATGGGATTTGGATTTTCTGAGGTGCAGCATGTCCATTAATTCCGGGTTGGACATGGCTTTATACGTCAGGCACAGATCGCCTCTGAGCAGGCAGTATGCCACTGAGTAGAGCTGGAGTTTCTTTAACCGGGCAGCATATAGCATCTGTGTGAGCCCTTTGATCCTCTTAGTGAGGTACTTTTGGGGTCTTTCCAGTTGCTGCAGGTGTCTGGTAAGGTACATCCCAAAAGGGGCATTGTACTCAATTATGGGCCTGATGAGGGATGAGTAAAGAGGCACAATGACCTCCCCTGATCTAGATGTGAATCCCTTCATGATTAGGTCGGCTATATAAAATGTTTTTCTAATCACTTTGGCCACGTGGTTGTCAAATGAGAGATTGCTATCAACTTGGGTCCCCAGGTCCCTAATTACTTCTTCCGTGCCAATGGATTACCACCTATGTGGTAATTTGTGGGCACTTTGTTTTTGCCAAAGGGGATGACTATACACTTTTTGGCGTTTAGCTTGAGGCCATGGCTCTGGCACCAGTTGTCTGTTTCTATGAGGCCCTTTTGTAGGATGCTTGTGTCGGCTGGAGAGTCGATTATGGCACCCAGTTTGCAGTCATCTGCAAACTTGGTCAGCCACAGTCCTTCCGTGTTGGCCTGTACCTCCAAGAAATATATACCGAACAAGAGAGGTCCCAGGACTGAGCCTTGTGGGACACCACTTGTAACTGGTTTGGAGTCTGACATGGTTCCAGCAATTCTAACCATGTGGGTTTCTCCTTGAGTCAGTTTGCAACCCATCTAGTGACATAGGGGTTTATATTTACGCTGGTGAGCTTATCTATAATGCCCGAGTGGGGTATTGTATCAAAGGCTTTTGCGAGGTCCAGGTAGGCTGTGTGGATCACCTTCCCTTCGTCAATGGCCTTGGTGACTGTTTCAAAGAAATCGACCAGGTTTAAGAGGCAGGATCTGCCCTTAACAAAGCCGAACTGGGTAGGATCCAGTGTCTGTAGGTCCCCAATATCTTTATTTATGAGGTCCATGATGATCCTTTCCATAGCTTTGCAGACCAAGCTAGTCAGGCTTATGGGGCGATAGCTTCCAGGATCCGTTGAGGCACCACCTTTGTGGAGAGGGACCACTGTTGCTGTACGCCACTCTTTGGGTACATATCCTGTAGTAAGGCTGAGACTGAACAGTAGTTTTATGTTTGGGTTTAGTTCTTCTTGGAGTTCATGTAGGACACAGCCCGGGACACTGTCTGGTCCCATTGATGCTGTGTTTTTTGCTTTGGAGAGGGCGGCTCTTACCTGAGCATCTGAGATGTCAGGGGGGCAGCACTCTGCTGGGATAGATATTTGCCCTTTTGGTGGGGAAGGGGGGGAGAAGTTTGCGCTGAACCTGTCAGCTAGGATTTTGGCAATGTCTGTGGGTTCGGTGTATTGTTTGTAATTTTGGACTAATTCTGAGCATATCTGGGAATTCCCACCCAGGTTCCTAACATAACTAAAGAAAGCCTTGTGATTATCCTTAGTGTCCTGTGCAATTGTTCTCTCGAAGCTGGCCTTAGATGATTTTATGAGTGCCCGTAGTTTTTTGCTAATACTGATCAGAGATGCCTTCCCTTTTTGGGATTTTGCTCTATCATGTAGTAGCTTCCTCCTTCTATTGTATAGTTTGTTTATGGCTGGGGTCCACCAGACAGGACGCCTGCCTTTGGAGGACTGGGTCTTGGTTTTATTTGGGATTGCATGGTCCATGCATTCCTGATGGTGTTCATAGAATGCATTTATAAAGGATTCTGCGGTCTGGGCCGTATTTTCCACAGGCCCAGGGACTTTGAAGGATTCCACCTTGGTTTTGAGGAGTGTGAAATTTGCTTTAGAGAAGTTTTTCACTGTGGTTTTCTGGGCAGGGGCTGGGGTCGGGATGTGAATATCTAGTGAGATTAGTTTATGATCTGATCTTACCTGTGAGGGATACACTTCTGGTCTGGAGTATAGAGTCCCCATGTTGGTGATAATCAGGTCCAGTATGTTTTCTCCTCTTATGGGAGTGGTAACAAGTTGTTCCATAGCATTTGAGTTTATAAATTCTAGGAACCTTTGGCCTAAGGTGTTGGAGCTAGAGTAATGCTCCCAGTCTATGTTTGGGTAGTTGAAGTCGCCCAATATAATGGTGTTTGGAGAGACCTTCATATTTTCCAGTGTTTTCAGGAAGGCCGAGTGGGGTTCCTGGGTTTGGGAGGGTGGTCTGTAGCAGGCTATAAACTGGAAGGCAGTTTTACCCACTGTTAGTTGCACATGGATAGTCTCTGATGCTTTGTGCTGTGCCACCAACCTGGAGGTGTGGGTATCTTTGACGAATATTGATACTCCCCTCCTTTTGTGGTTCGGTCCAAGTTTTGGAGCCGAAAAGCATGGTATGAGGTATAACCTGGTAGTGCTGGGGTGCTCTCGGGAGCCTTGAACCAGGTTTCTGTTACTGCACAGATATCGATGTTCTCCATGCTAAGGAGAGTTTCGAGTGCATGCATCTTGAGGTTTAGACTTCTGGCATTGAGTAGCATTACTCTTAGTTTCTTATCCCTTGTGATACCTATGGAGGTGGGTTTGTCTTTTGAGCCTTGCCTAAAAAAGGCACTATGGGGGTGGCAAGAGCCTTTGCCAATATCCGAAAGCCCAGGGGTGACAGGTGCAAGCCGTCCCTAGCGAAGCATCGTGGCTTGTTGAGCATGTCATCCCAGGCTGACAGGCATTGGATTCCCTTTGAATGACACCAATACTTAAGCCAGTTGTTGAAATTGACTTCATATTGTGGCATCATTCTTGGTGAGGGTAAGATGCTACTCAAGGTCAGGATCATACCAGCCTGGGCTACATGCTCAGAGAGCTCCTCTATGTCTCTTTTCATGTAGTC
The DNA here is from genome assembly GCF_019279795.1 of Protopterus annectens. Classification (NCBI taxonomy): domain Eukaryota; kingdom Metazoa; phylum Chordata; order Ceratodontiformes; family Protopteridae; genus Protopterus; species Protopterus annectens. Next base: position 403,088,256 of record NC_056744.1, on the reverse strand, counting down.
CAGGGAGGTACGTCTCAGGTCATTCACACCAGCATGGACAATGACTGAGTCATATTTGTACTTGCCTTGGAGTGACCTGAGTGCTTGTGTTATGTGGCGGATCCTAGTGCCCGACAGGCAGCTCACCGTGACCTTCTCCTTGTTCAGCCTGGTGAGCGGGACGTCAGTGTGCCTGACGACAGAGTCACCTATTACAAGTGTATCAGGTGTGTTGTTTAGCCTTAAGGACTGTGACTGTTCGGCACACTGGCTTTGTGAGCTATGTGTTGCACATGTTTTGTTTTGGGGTAGTGGTTGCTTGGGTGTCTGCTTTGAAGGTCTCTGCTGCTTAGGCAGATTTTTATTTAGAGCCTCCAAGTATGTTTTTGTGTGTTTATGTGTTTGGTTTGCTGTCGTGGTAGGTATATGTGAGACTGGAATTGTAGTGAGTGTGGTTTCCTTCTCCTCCTGACTGGTTACGCCAGTACTGAGTTGAGAGAGCTTAGCCTCCAGTTTGGCTATATGGTTGCATCTCTCACATGTGTTGGAATTTGTTGGGAGGAGGAGAGGGTTGTCTGTGTACATGAGGCAGTTGTAACATTGCCTCAAGATTCCGAGATTCACCAGCTGGACCGGAGAGGAGATTGACAACTGACCTTTGGACATGCTAGAATAGTATTGGGAATTCCTTTATAATTGAAAGAAAACGGCCAATGGGGAACAAGGTACTCAAGGGGAGTTTGTGAGGGTGTAGTGCTTTTTATTTTTTAGTGCTGACTTATATAATTGCTTTAGTGAGCAAGTGCCAGGCTTTAGAGTAGGAATAGGGTGTTTATTATGAGAACTAGATCAGTTCTAAGGGAAAAAGTGAAGAGCAGACATTGTGGAGCCGACAATGGTTTAAACCCAATTAAGCGGCTCTGCCCGATGCTGCGCTATGCGCAAAATCACGCAAAGCCGAGCTAAAGCGGGTTTTATACAGGAGGACTTGAAAGAGCTAGAAATTGGCCCAAAACGGCCAATAGACTACCAGATTCTTGTGCTGGAAACACTCCTCCAGGGATAGATAGGCTGCTCTAAGCACCCCACTGCCACTGGTGAACAAAGAAGCCTCTCTTTATCCAAGAAAGGAAATGGGCAACACAGGAACTTTCCAAAAGTCCAGAATACAGCAACGCCTGTACTTGGACTACTCTAGGTCAGGAAAGACGGGAAGCAAGCATAATTTTTTTGTTCTTTTTTTCTTTTTTGCAACAAACAGCAGGAAAATGCAATAAATATGTAACACAGGCTAGCGCACTTGAGTGTGTAGCCTCAACAGGTAAATGCAACAAACAGGGCAAACTTTAAAAGTGCAGGTGCAAAAACAACTTTAAACAGTTTAAAACAGTTCAAGAAGCAGAAATACTTGCAATTTAGCTAGATCGGACAGTCGCCCAGGTAGTAGCAGCAAAAAAAACACTTTTATCAAGTTAGCAGTCGCTCTTTTAGTCTCTGCTGCTAGCACCACTCTGCAGGACCACGAGGAGCTTGGCTGAGTAGTAACAAGAGCAAAAACCGCACCAAAGCGGGTTTTATACATGGGGACTTGAAAGAGCTAGAAATTGGCCCAAAACAGCCAACAGACTACCAGATTCTTGTGCTGGGAACACTCCTCCAGGGATAGATAGGCTGCTCTAAGCTCCCCACTGCCACCAGATGTGATAATGTTAGGCTCTTCTTGATCTGTGACTGAAGCAAGAGACGTTAAACTTGGAGTCCTAGCCATCTTTCCAGGAGATCTGAATGATACCACTCTAAAGGGTACTGTAGAAAGTAAAGAAGATAAGATTTGCAATTCTTGATTTTAGGACCTGGAGATGAAGATATCTGTTTATGCTTGTTTTTTTGACTTAAAGAGACTCAATAGAAAATGTTGTACCTCTGACATTGAAGATGACTCTCTCAGTCCCAAATCTTCCTTCATGGTCAAAGGTTTCTTAGACCCAATTAACAAGGATGTAATACCACACAAATCACAAATTAATTATTAGTGGCTTTAACCAATTAACAAGGATGTTTGAGTTAAACATAAATGCAATTTTAACTTTCTGTCCCTAACTGGCATAAAAGATTTACAGATTGCAGAACAAGTATTATGTGTCCCTCACACATTACAGGGATACTACAAATAGTGTTCTAAAAAGAAGTTTATCAAATTTATATTTTTTGAATGTTATATTCCTCTTTGCAGTAATACAATACCCCAGGGATTACTTCAGCGTCACTGCTTGACAGAGGCACAGCAAAATGTAAAAAATGCTAGCAGATAAACAACAGCTTGAGTGACGAATGTAAACACACACACAAAAAAATGAAATAAAGATGGATGAAATAACTCCATTTGCATTCTTTTTTTGTGAACAACACTAGTCAAAGCCATTACAAATGCAGGAAAAAATGTACTCCAATGCAGACAGATTTCAATAGCAATGCACAGAGAGGAAAACACCCCTAATTACAAAAACAAGAAAAAAAAGGAGTAAAACAAAAGAAGAGAGAATGCAGTAGCATTTGGGGGGAGGGGGTGACAAAGACAAAGGCCTAGAGGAGGAAATATTTTTCTGAAAGGAACAAAACCTGTGTTTTCAATTTAAACTGCCTGAAACTGCTTCTGGAAAACAAAATGAATAATAATTAGAGAAAAATACAACTTACAGTACTTTAGCAGACAAATTTACCACAAAAATAGTTAAACAAACTAGCAACACTATCTCTTGGACGTCCCCATACCAGATCACTTTTTATATGTGAAACATTAGCTTGTAAAAGTAATGGGTTTGAGTGCATGCATTACAAAAAGGTTTATACTTGTAGGTTCATAGGAGGTTACTAGGGTAATGGTCCTAGGGTCTTTACAAGCGTAGCTGGGTAAAAACCCGTGTACCCTAATTGACCATAGTTATATGGTCGTTGTTAGCAGAGGGATTCTATGATCAGCATTGACTACTCCTGTCCATGAGGGACATAGGTGCCACTTCTCGGGTGAATTTACAGTCATCCATCTAATTGTCAAGGCTGAGTTTAAATAAGGTCATTGAGTAGCTCTGTTTCACGTGAAATGGGAGCTTATTCCATAAGAGTGGCAATCTCTGGGAGATATTTCTGTCTCTCCAAAATGTTCTGTTAACATCACAGGCAGGCTGAAACCTCTGGAGTTAGTGACTCTTGTTCCATTTGATTTGTGGTTGTGCAGCACTTCCATTAAGGCAGAGTCAGAGACTGCTCTGTAGGCCAGGCACAGGTTGCCTCTCAGCAACCTGTATGATACAGAGTATAGGGCTTTCAGTTGTTTCATGTAAGTCACATTTTGGAGACCCTGGATTCTCTTGGTTAAAAACGACTGTGGTCTCTCCAGTTGCTGAAAGTGTCCAGTGAGATACATACAGAAGGAGCACTGTACTCACTTAGTGATCTGATAAGGTCTGAGTACCACAGAGTTGTAACCTCCTTAGTCTTGGATGCAATGCCCTTATTTATGAGATATGCACTGTAAAAGGTTTTCCTTACCACTACGGATACATGGTGATCAAAGTTTGGATTGCTAACAACCTGTCTTCCCAAGTCTCACACCACAGGGTTTGAGCTTAGAAGGATGCTATCTATATCATAGGTTTCAGGAGCTAATACTTTTCCAAAGGGGATAATGAGGGATTTTTTTTGCATTTAGTTTTAGTCTGTGACTTTGGCACCAATCATTTGTCTGCATCAACCCCTTCTGTAGCATGTTTACATCACTGAGGGACTCATGATTGTGGCTAGTTTGCAGTCATCTGGAAACATGGCAAGCCACAGGCCATCTACTTTCACATGGACCTCAGAGAAATTGACTGCAAACAGCAGAGGGTCAAGCACAAATCTTATTGGTACCCCACTAGTAACTAGGCTACTGGTGAAGGTGGACTCCTCAACTTTCACAGTGTGTGTTCTGTCGGTGAGCCAGTTGGCTACCCATCTAGTGATGTATGGGTTAATCCCCAGCTGGGAGAGTTTTGCAATGATCCCTGAGTGAGGGATTGTGTCAAAAGCCTTGGCTAAATCAAGATAGATGGTGTGTACTGATCTGCCCTCATCCAGGACTTTGGTGACATTCTCAAAGAAGTCCACCAGGTTTAATAAGCAAGATCTACCCCTGATGAAACCAAACTGGGTTCAGTCAAGAGTTTGAAGATCACTTGCATCCTTGTTGATAAGGTCCATGATAATTATTTCCATGGCCTTGCAGATAAGGCTGGTTAGGCTTATGGGTTGATCATTTCCTAGCTTAGCTGATGGACCCCTTTGTGCAAGGGGGTTACTGCTGCTGTTCTCCACTCTGCCAGAACAAAGCCAGTGCACAGGCTATGGTTAAAGAGAGTGCCAAGTGGTTCCACTAGGTCTTGTTTTAAATTGTTTAGTAAGCAACCTGGGATGTTATCTGGCCCCATAGCGGCCATGTTTTTGGCCTTGGAGAGTGCTTGTATGACCTGTTCTCTGGAGATACTCAGTAGTGGATTGGTGGTATGAATGTTTTGAGGTATGGCTGGTGGGGCTGAGGGGGGTGAAGTTATTGCCAAATCTGTCAGCTAGCAGATTGGCAATTCCTCAGGTTCAATGTGAATGGTACCATCCACTATACATTTGGCACACAGTTGGGCATTCCCTTTTAGGTTTTGGACATAGCTAAAGAATGCCTTATGGTTGCCTTTAGCTAGGAATGCTAATTTAGTCTCGTTAGGGGACTTTACAAGATATCTGATTTACTTGTCCAAGCTGTGGAGGGTATTCTTCCCCTGTTGAAGTTCCCCCTTGTTCTTAGATATCAGTTTCTTTCTTTTGTTGTACAACTTATTTATACTTACAGTCCATCAGGGTGGCTTGTTTTTTCAGGAGGAACTGGTTTTAGTCCTGTCAGTTACAGCAGAGTCAATACATTTGTTTAAGTGGCTATATTGGGCATTTATGTACTCTTCTGCAGAGGAGTCATTATTGGCTGTGTTAGCAGAGAGTTTGAAACATTTTATACCATCGCTTAGTAGTCTACAGTTTGCTTTGGATAAATGTTTCAGTTTTTTTCCTCTTGTGGGGGGTGTCCAGTCTGAGCTTTACTTCATATGACACAGATTTATTATCTGACCTTACCAGGGAGGGCAACACACAGTGGGTAGTGCAATGACCCCCCAAATGTTGGTGAGCACTAGGTCTTGAACATTTAAGCCCCTTGTGGGGGTGCGGACCAATTGTTCCACAGCATTTGAATTAATAAAACCCAGGAACCTCACAGCAATCATGTTTGTGCTCATGTAAGTCACTCAGATGATGGAAGAATAGTTGAAATCTCCAATAATCACGGTATTTGGCTGTAGACTGAGTGACTCTAGCAAGTCCAGGTAGACGATGTGCTTCTCCTGGTTCATGGTAATGGGCCTGTAGCTAGCGATGATGTGACAGAGTATTTTGCCTATAGTTATTTGGACTTGGATTAGCTCAAGAGAGTTGTACTGTTTTACCAGTCTCGAGGTGTATTTAGACTTAGTGAAGATTAATACACCTCCATCTTTGGTTGTTTCATACTCATTTTGAGGTCTGACCGTGTGAAAGGCATTGTAGCCTTGTATGAGCAGGGTGCTCTCTGTGGCCTTGAACCAAGTCTCAGTGACTGCACAGGACATCAGCATCTTCCAAGGTGAGGAGTGCTTCCAAGAAGTGCAGTTTACTGTTTAGGCTCCTAGCATTAAGCAGCATGACCTTGAATTTGTCTCTGGTGGATTTCTTTATGCTGGAAGTTTTGTTGTTTTGACAATGCCTAAAAAAGGCACTATGGGGGAGGCAAGTGTCTTTGCCAGTACCCAAAAGCCTTGAGGAGACAGGTGAAGGCCATCTCTGGCAAAGCAGTATGGTCTGCTGACCATGTCTTCCCAGGCTGTCAGATGGTATATCCCCCTGAAGTGACACCAGAAGTTAAGCAAATTACTGAAATCAATCTTTTTTGTCTGTATTGTGGCATCATGCTAGGTGAAGGCAGAATGATGCGTAGGGCTAATGACATACTTGCCCGGGACACATAATCTGAGAGTTCAGTCATGTCTCTCCATACAGTCCAGAAAGGTATATGTCAAGTCATTTACTCCAACAAGTACTATGACAGTGTCAGAATGGTAACTTGCTGAGAGATTTGACTGCATGCATGATTTGATGGATCCTGGCACTTGAAAGGCAGCTGACTGTGACCTTCTCCTTGTTCAACCTGGTGAGGGAGACATCTGTGTGTCTCACTATTGAGTCAGCTATGACTAGGACATTAGATTTTGGGGTGTTCTGCCCTAGGGTTTTAATTGTTGAGATACTGATATGTGTGTTATTATGTGTAGTGGTAGAGTCTGTTCTTGTACCAGTATGTGTAGGTTGTTTGCTCTTGGGAGGTCTCTGGTCATTTGTGGTCTTTTGGTAGGCTCCTAGTGAGTACCTCGGCATATGTGGGTTTATGTGTCTTGACCTTATCTTGTGTGAGTGGAGAGATGTGTGGACTAATTTCTAAGAGGGAAATTAGATCAGCTACTACTCTGGGATTAACAAGGGGACTTATTTTAACTGTCATTTATGAGTTGTTGTGACCAAGAATGTGTGATGTGGTCACTGGTAAGCTGAAGAAAAGTAGTTGATCTTAGCACATATACTCTGTGCAAAAAAAAAAATAATATCAGATACTCTCAATGTAGACTAAATTAAGCCAATGTAATAATCATCATAAAAATAAATAAATAAACAAATACATAAATAAACCAATACGTATTGTCAAATTGACCAACTGCAAAGTTGGTATAAATGGTGAAGGCCAAAATAACAAAAATACTAATTCAAAACTAACAAAATAATCTGCCGTAATAGCCTGTGCCAGTGGTCTAGAGGGCTAAAGCACTTATTACAACCAAGGTGACTCAATTTTAAACAGCAGCTCAGGTGCTTAACTCTGCAGGAAGGGAGGATGGGGGTGTCCATTTCTGAGATAAGTCATGCATGCTCGGGGAACATTCACTCAGTCTGTTTGCCTGGTGGATACGACATCCTGCTGACATCATCCCGTTGCATGAATAAGGGGTAGTACAGTACTGATGCACATTGTACAATCTACAGCAGGGTGCTACTGGGTGATGCAGGGTGTGGAAAGGAGGAGAAAACACTTTGGAAGCAGTATGACACTACTTGGGGTGCCATGACCTCTTCATTGGCCCTGAAAATGGGTTAGACTTAATCTTGGGGAAGCTAGTCAGGTTCAGCAGACATGGTGGACAAGGAGAGGCCTGGGAGTAGCTGATGGTCAGCCCTGGGGAACAAAAAATGAAGGGAAAAAAGTAATCAGCTGTAACACATTTAAAAAATATTGGTAAAGTTATAACTCCAGTAACTCTGTAACTTGCATAGGATGCAATATTTATCTGTCCTTCAAAATGCAATTTTTCTGTGAATGTTTACCGTACACCTGCAGATCAGTTTGCTTGCGGTCACTTCCTGCTGGGCTGGTAGCCATGCACAAATATCTCCCAGTGTCTGTAACTTGAGCTGAATGTATATGTAAAAAGCCATCCTCAGTGATAGTGTACCTGAATGGAAAAAATAATTTAGGATTCAGAAATACTACTCACATTAATTATACAGAGAAGAAACACAACCAAATGTGTGTTAAAAGAATGGAATGCTTACAAGGCATGAGATGTTATGCATTGCTATAGTTGCTGTGGTACAGGGTTTGTGTCTTTTAGCCCTCATCTGTCTACTGTATGACCTTGAGTAAGTCATTTAACCAGACATTTCTCCCTGGTTGCCTCTGAAAAGGGACTGTGTGTCCAGTGGGCCTATGCAGTTAACCAATGGGTAGTATTATTATTACCAGAAGATAAAGGTGAAAGGCTTGCAAAAGCATTCTGCATGAGACACACACATACAAGCTTTACTTTTTTTTTAATTGGAGGTTAGCAATTTTTCTTTAATGTACAGAGACTGATGACACTTTTTAATTTTTTTCTAAGCTCTGCAACCTGGGGATGCCAGTTAATTAATGGCATAAATTGTCTGGTAGTATTACACAGAAGGGTAAGTCCATAAGCTATTAAACGTCATCCTGTAGACCAGGGTTTAAGTCTGTCAGTTTGTTATCGCATAGTTTGTAACTCACAGCATATTATATAACTTGACACTGCTCCTCACCTGAGCCATGAACAGAAACTTGTACTTAATGAGCTGACATGATTAAAACGCAAATCAAGACATACATTCATATATGAGGAATAAAATAGCTGCTAGGAAACAAATAAGTGGTTTCTCCTTTCTTATTTTCTCACTAAGTAAAAAAAATGGAACTTTTTTTTGCACACAACTTGGTACATGACAGCTGTTTTATAGCAACTAGCTGATTAACATGGTAGGAAAACATAGGGACAGCTTGTAAAGAAGAATTGCAGATCAATAATTTCTGCTTAAACAGGTAAATGAAATACTCCTTCATGGATACCTTCTGGTTATGGCCCTAGTTATTATAAATTTTATTGTCAGAAAAGGATATAGGAAAACAAAAGCTACAACAATAAAAATGATGGATATTACAGCTAAACAGCATTCTGTTTTGCATGTGATTCTCTACTGTGTAGCTAGAAGCAGTGCAGAATCTGCAATGCAGGCACACTGACAAGATGGGATATAGGACTGGACCATAAAGGAAGTTTCAGATGTCTGAAGGGGAGAGCTTAGTACCTCTGCATGGATTCATCTGCATTGGGTAAAGATCCTCTTCTGGTTTTGATGTCTACCTAAGGAACTCCTGCAATGAGCCAAAGGGAGCATATCTTCCCACAGCACATTGGTTTGTATGATTTGAGACAGCTAACATGCACTCTGTGATGGAGCAACAGAGTCGGGGATGGTACAGAAGAAAGAAGCCCATGGGAGAGCAGATACTTGTAAGACAAGACATATTTTACAGAGATCCATCCCAACCTGCTCTGATAAGTTATCAAAAAAAAACACAATCCAGTTGGTACAGCACAGTTATGCAGAGGTTACTGCTGCTGCCACAGAATGATTGTTCCTAGTTAAGTTCCCAGCTGGGGTACCTTCTGTGTCTACTCTATATGTCCTCCCTGTCTCCATGTGGGTTTTTTTAGGTGCTGTGTTTTCCATTTGTATTCCAAACCTAAGCTACAGGTGACATGGTGATCCTCCTGATTGAGATTAGGTGTATGTATCATGTGTGAATGCTGCAACACTGGTACTGGAGTGTTCAGCATGGCTCTTGCTACATAAAGCTGGTATCAGAAAATGAATGAGAGTGAATGCAATTATGGAAGCTTGTATTAAAACTGCATTCTGACAATACTTTACATGACAACAATTATGGACCAAACTGTAAATCACATTCAGGTGGATATATTTAAACTGCATATGTGAGTAAAGCTAAACTTGCTGTGTAGTGGGGACTTGTGTTCTCAATGCAGAAAACACAATCCTGAGTGCTAGAATTGTGACACTAAGTTCATATTTTGAAGCATGTAGAATATAAAAGCACTGCCACTTGGTTCTGGTGGCAAATGTATTTTAACAAACTAAGCTTTACTAAGCAAGGAGCTACCACATAGTCTCTCTAAAGTATGGGGATTCCCCAGAAAAATTACAGCATTAATGCAACATCAGGATATTAGACAATTTGCTTTCATTGACTGAGACAGAATTAGCATGGTTTGGGTTGGTACAAGAATGATTTTGTAATGAGAATATTACATTTTTCACCGAACAGCAGATGCAGAGGATGGGATACAAAAATGTAGGAATGTCTGTGCATGACATAAAGCTTGTTTTAGGATGAATTATAAAGGAAGGCAACAGAGCTTTACTGATCCACCAAAAACTAAATATAGACAGTCATGAACAAGAAGGGGTTTGGACAAAAAAAAAAAAGAAGGGGGTTTGGCTATAAACATATAGCCACTGATGAAAGCACAGTAGATTAATGAGTTTGGGTTGGGGGGAAGCTGAGTGGGCTATGTAGTGTTGGACTGACATTGACTAGACGGAACGTAGGTGGTGTGTAGTGTTTGCAACTGAGGATTTGTCGATGTGGTTTGTTTTCATTTGTGTGCATTTATGATTGCCGATGTCCTGAGTGATGATTTAGTGCAGATGTTTCTTGTTGGAAAAGAAATTATCTTTCTCCCCCTAAGTGGAATTCATTTGAGGCTTGGGAAGTGTTTGATTGCTTTGAACCACAGACTTCTAAATTATATGTAATTTTGTTTTAATGTTTGTATTAACAAGAGCACACTAAAAACTCTGAACACTGAGCTGTCTAACATAGTAAGTAGATAAAACGATATTCTAATTTCTATCTTTCTTAGTACACCTACTAAAAGCACACCAGTCACAGCAGACTTTATGCCTCCTTTCATTTCATGTTGTTACACATCAGCACAGTTGTTGCACAGGACTGACAAATGTCTTACCTGAATCTGACTTACAGGTATTTGTGGCTTAGCAGTGAATGGATACTGAAGAGGTTACTTGGAACACATCTATACCTGTAAAGGTGGAAAGATTCATCATTGCTGGAGTGAGCACTTCACCACAGCACTGTGTGAACACTAAGAACGTCAACTAAAAAGTGCTTATTTATTTATTGTTGTCAAACACACACCTCTTTAGGAAATAAAGTATATTGTTGCAATGTGTGTGTGTATGATCAGTACATATGCCACCAGATATGTGACAGTGCATAAGAAACTTATACTTGTCTAGAATGGATGTTTCTACAGAAATGTTACAGATAAGAGAATCAGAATACATTTTTTGAGTTTTTAGTTACATTTGTCTTTAAATAGTAAGCTGATGATCAAATAGCTCCACTGGACTAATTACAGTTGACTTATTTCTGGGGGAGACTGAGAGCATAAAATAGTTAAAGGACTTATGATTACACAGTGTGCAAGGGGGAAGTAGTAACATTTACACTCACAACCAACAGACAGACCACTACTCTATATTATCTCCATGTAAAAAAAACATTACTGTGTTACCACGGATCACGTGAGTTTTAGCTAAGATTTTTCTTTTTTTTTTTCTTTTGTTGTAGTCCCACCTCTCACCATCAAGCCTTGGGCCCCCATACTGTCCCATTCATTTCTTCTGGGATACATTAACTTCATGTACAGGTGATAGAAAGTGAGCTGGGAAAGCTGTTGTCACCTGCATGAGTAATTGGGATTAATTCATTACTCCTTAATGCCCCAAATGAAATTGCTTGCTGTGTGTATACACTGCATGTAGGTGTGCAGTACTACCCTGCATGCATTCTTCCCTGCCTCTGCAGAGGGAGTTCTCCTTCCTGATTCTCCTCCCACTTGCCTTAGTAGCATTGCTGATCTAGTCTACTCTCATGTATCATCACCAGTAATGTGGCAATGAAATTCCTCCCCAGTGCATCCTTGGTCCCTCCTCCCAGACACAGGCTAGCAGGCACTGGCTCCTAATAGAACTTGCATCACCTGGGTTATTGCTAGGGCTCCATCCCTCTGTGCCAATGGCATTTACACAGCATATACCTACATGCACTGTTGCTTCAGTTTACAGTGATAACAGCGGCAATGAAGTGTTAAGATAATTAAATAAATTTAGCACAGTACTCATTACAGTATAATACTATGCCGCGGTGGTACAGTGGTAGCGTTGTTACCTCACAGCAAGAGGTTCTCCCATTCGATTCTCGGCTTGGCTTGGGAGTGTCTTCTGTGCAGAGTCTGCATGTCCTCCCCGTGGTTGGGTACCATTTGAAAGTCATGCGTGCGTAAATGGGCATGCCTTTGTTGAAGGTTGGGCGTCGAGCTGGCACCTCAGCGTTTCGTAAAAATCTACTGCCAATCATTAGTGGACTAGAGTTCCACTGTGGCGACCCCTTACCGGGAAAAAGCCGAAAGATAAACAACAACAACAACTCATTGCAGTATAATAAATGCAGCTGCCAGTGTTATGCATTTCTAGTACAGGATCACACACACTGCTGACAACAGAATGGCAACAGAATGCTGTTCACACAAGTTCTATGAACAATGGACAATCCTGTTCCTCAACTATGGTCATACTCTCTGTAATTAATACAGATCCTGTTACCATCATGGGGTTATAAAAGTTAATTTGTTGCTAGATAATTCTATCAAACTGAAATCTAAACCAATGCATATAGATTAATTACAGATTATATGTAAGCAAAACAGTCACTATGTAAACTAACTAGAGTGATGTGTTCAGTGGAAAAACTGCATATGGAATAAAGAAAGTTTTGAAAGAGAAAATGTCAGAGTGCAAAAAAAAAAAAAATGTTTAATATCAGGATCTAGCCATACAACATCACGGAGACACCTGATTAAGGTGAGAAACAAAAAATATAAGAAATGGAAGGCAGGTCAAACTACAACTTTGAAAACTGAAATAAACAAGCTGGACAAACACATTGTGTGAGAAATGATCAAGAAAATTTAAAGAAAATTTATATAAAGCTATTAAGCATAATAGAAAATGTTTTTATAGATACATAAGATGCAGAAGGAGTAAAGACATACAGAATGGTAAACTGTGTGTAGATTCTAAAAGTTATACTCGGACACAACCAATTTTAGATATATTTACAAAATTTTATGCAAAACAGAAGTTCACAAAGTGGGTAATAAGTTGTCCTAGTGACATCTAGGTACCTTCAGATACTGGAATCAAATTAGATTATAGTGAAAAAGAACTGCATAAACTGGATCGAAACAAAGCACAGGGAGGGGCTGGAACTAACAATAATGACCTGAGAACACTTCAGCAAGAACTTACAGTACCATTAATACCAAAATACAGAAACATTCCTATAATGGGGCCAGGCCAGGCCAGGCTCAGGGGGAAGATGCCCCCCCCCCGTTGTAGAAGGAAGCAGCAATCCACAAAAATCACAAAAAGTGATAGGGCAAAGAAGAGCCATACAAAGACAACAGAGTGGACTATTGAGGATAAAAAAAGAAATGATGTACTGTTACTATTATGCAAAAAGCCCAGCATTTCCAGACACAATATACAGAAAAAGATTAAGAGATAAATTAGAGTAAAGAAAAATACTTCCGTATGAAAAACTCTCAGAAGCTTCAAATAAAAATTTGTGGTCATAAATACAACAGATTTTTGAAAAACAGTATATACATATTGAAAAATATAAAAAAGAAATATGGACATGGGAAAGAAAGAGAGATTTGATATGGTGCAATATTTATGCAAAGGCGAAAGCCAAATTTATCAACATAAAGAAGGCAGCTCCACAGATATTTGAAGAGAAATACAGGCAAAGGCATCCAGACATGGAAAATTTCACAATAAAAATAATATCACAAATGGGGACTGCATAAAAGAAGATTAGTAAAGCAGAAGTTAAAAAAATAGAAGTTGAAGTTATGGAATGCTTGTGAAGTGAAGGATTTGGTGTAGAAGGTCTAACACAGGTTACATCACAGCACGATGGAGTGAGCCCCCAAAGTAAGGAGAAGCAGGAAGATCAGGAGACATCTGAAGAAGAAATATGGACATGGGAAAGAAAAAGGGATTTAATATGGTGCAATATTTATGCAAAGGAGAAAGTAAAACTAACCAATACAAAAAGAGCAGCACCAAAGATATTTGAAGAAAAATACAAGCAAAGGAATCCAGACATGGAAAACTTTACAGTATAAAAATAAGAAGACAAAGAGGAAAAGTAGAAAAGGAGATCAGTAAAGGAGGAGTTAAAGAAATAGAAACTGAGGTTATGGACTACTTCCAAAGTGAAGGATTCAGTGCAGAAAATCTAATTCAAAAAACACTACAAAAGGATAAAGCAATGGAACTCCAAATTAAGGGGAAATCAGTAGAACGGGAAGCAAATGGTCAGGTGCCATATGAACATGTTTTGCAGCCTTCCACAGGAAATGAGTATAAACACTTGAAGCTGGACGTCAAGGGAAGGAACAGAAAACTGTAGAAACTCTGACGCAGTTATTGTTGAGGAGTGATAGACCAGCAAGTTCTCATATGACAGAGCAACGGATGGCACAGGATGAAATTGAAGAGAATGTGCCACAGGAAGTTGCAATAGAACTTTCTATAGAATGCCCGCAGGAAATGGAAAACAAAAAAATGTGCCCAGAGCTTAGAAGAAAATGAGCTAAGAAAAGAGTTGCTTGACTTAATAGAGACAGACATATTAAGATCAATGAAAGAAAAAGACTGCGGAAGGTCATTAAAACCTAAAATGTCAGACGTTTGATCAAACAAATGAACACAGTAATTAGAATTGTCCATAGAGATCCATGCGATATAACAGAAGTAAACACAAAATATTACTGTGCAGGTAAATTAATAACAGATAAAGTTCTACCACAGGAACACAGGGTAGTGAGGGAAAGAAGAGAAATTGAATACTATCATGGAAGTATCGAACAGAGAAAACTATAAAGCAGCTAAGACAAGAAATGTCACTGTTAGAAGAGTATAGGGAACAGCTCAACAAAAATACTTAGAAAGATAAATGTGATAAAAGCAATGCACAGTATTAGAATAGATCAGGATCTATCATGCACTATTCCAAATAAACGAGAAATCTCAGCACAGGCAGAAAAACTTAGAAGATATGCTGAAAAATATTAAGCAAATTATTGATGACCCAAAAAAGCTTTATATAGAATTGGGAAACAAGGTAAAAGGAATTGAAAGATCACCAAAAAAGGAAGAAATAGATACATTTTGGAGAAGTATCTATGAAGATCCTGCGGAACACAACAACGGTGCTAAATGGATAGAAAAAGTAAAAGAAAGAATAAGAAGTTTAAAGGTTCAGGATTTAAAATGGGATGAAGTAACAGGCAGAGAGATTGAAACAAAGTTAAGAAAAAACCCATGCCCAGATGCAGCACCTAATGTCTGGGTAAAAGTAATAACACCTTTGCACGAAGATTTAGCCATGAGTAAGAATTATGTATATGCACACCCCAAACAGACACCAACCTAACAACAGGAAAAGCAATGCTCCTACTTAAGAGTGAACCTGCAAGCTACCATAAAAATTATAGACCAATAACTTACCTTCTGACGACGTATAAACTATAGACTGGAATTGATGCTGACAGAGTTTATAGTCATTTAGAAAAAAACTCAATTTAAGGGAACAGAGCAAAAGGGCATTAAAAGAAAGTCATGTAGAACAAAGGATCATTTGTTGTTAAATAAAGTCATAGTAGAGAACTGTAAAAAGGGGAAGAATTTAAGTATGGCATGGATTGACTACAAAAAAGCATTTGATAGTATCCCACATTCATGGATAAAAAAGAGTGCTTAAAAATGTATAAGATATACCCTACAATGATTGACTACATTACAGTGACCATGAAACAGTGGCAAACCACTTTGCAATTAAGCAATGATGAAGGACAAATTATTATTCCAGGGATAAAAATTCAAAGAAGATATTCCACGGTGACTCTCTGTCACCGCTGCTATTCTGCCTTGCCCGTAACCTATTCAGCTGTCTACTTAACAGCTTAGGCCATGGCTATAATTGGGCTCCTAGAAAACAACAAAGTGTAAAGGCTTCTCATGTTCTCTTTGTCAATGATTTGAAACTGCATAGTTCATCAGATAAGGAACTGAAAGTACAATTGCAAGTTGTCAACATTTTTTCAGTTGACATAAGAATGTCATTTGGTATTGATAAATGTGCAAACGCAACCTTTAAAGCAAGAAAACTGCAGCACCAAAAAAAAAAAAAAAAAAACATTAGTTTGGGACAAGAATGTGATATAAAAGAACCTGGGCAAGAGGGAGTGTATAAATATTTGGGAACTGATGAAGGATCAACAATAAAACATGAACAAATGAGAATAAAACTTAGTAAGGAGTACTTTAAAAGACTTAAATTAATCCTGAAAACAGCATTGACATCTAGGAACAAAATCCAAGCTATAAACCACTTTGCTCTTCCTGTCCTAACTTACAGTTTTGGAGTGACTGACTGGTCCCAAAACATGTTGGATAGATTAGATAGGAAAACAAGAAGGATGTTTCATGCTCACCAAATGATTTATAAAAAGATTATATATTCCCCCTTCCAAAGGAGGGATGGGCCTCCTTGAAATTGATTACATGTACAGATCTGCAATCATGGGACTCCACACATATCTGCTGACCTCCTTAGACCCAAATGTAGTGAAAGTTTTGAAACATGAGGAGAATAAATCTAAGATGACTTCCCTGCTTAGGCTAGCAGAAGCATTTCGGTGTCAAGCAGGAATGGAAATCAAACCACAAGTAGATAAAAACAGGCAGCAACTGAATGCACCAAAAAAGAAAAGAAAGAATATAAGGTGAATGACCAGATGATAAGGCAAGAAATGTGGAAAATGCATAAATATAATTGCAAGTATAGAAAACTTCTGGAAGAACCTATTGTTGATCAGGAATGAACGCAGGAATGGTTAAGGAGATACAAACTCAAACCAAGAGATAAAAGTTTAATATATGTGGTACAAGATAGTGGGCTACGTACACATTGGTTTACAAAGTCCATTAAACATGTGGGAGAAACAGACAAATGTAGGTTTTATAAAACATACTAATGGCAGAAGGACTGTATACTGAAAGGCATAATAATGTGGCAAGACTGTTGCATTGGGGATTGTGCAAACATTATGGTATTGAAGTAGCTGAAAAACACTGGAAATATGAGCCGCAAAGCATCATAGAAAATAATGAAGTCTACATCACATGGGATCATCCATTGCCAACAGTTGAAAAGATAAGATGCTAGAAAACCATTATTAGTGGTCCAAGAAAAGAAGACAAAAGTAGCATTGATCATTGAAATCGCCACACACCCAGTGACTTCAGTTTGTTGCATACAGAGAGACACAAAGTCACAAAATATCAGGATTTGCAAGCAAAAACAAGAGCAATGTGGAAGAAAGATATCCTAGATAGTTCTAATAGTAGTAATAGCAACGGGTCTTTTAAAAAAGAATCTACAATCATATTTAGATATGCTACCAATACATGTAACTCCATACAAATTGCAGAAGGATTCATTACTGGGCACATTACGGGTGCTGTGAAGAGCACTTTTGGGCTGATATCAAAGACTGAAACAATACTAATTTCATGAACTTTAATCATACTTTGACTTAGGAATGGGGTCCATTCCTGTCATGGTATTAGAAACCCAAAAGATTTGGAAAAATTAAAAAAGGGAGATACCATTACATCTATTTTTTATTAGGTCATATAAATATGGGGAGATTCCTCAAGACTGGAGACGTGCTTATTAAATCTATCTTTAAGGGAAAGGGGGAGTAGAACAAACCTAGAGTCATACAGACCCTTAAGTCTGCTTTTATGTTGTAGAAAAATAATGGAGAAGGTAATACTGGATAAGTTATTGTCAGAATTGGATAGGTTGGGACTTGAAACCATATATCAGCATGCATATTTTGAAAATATATCTATTACCACCTGTAACATGATGTTCTATAACAATATAATAACAGCTATGAATGAACAATTGTGCTGTGATGTAATTCATACAGATTTAACTTCAGCATTTGACAGGGTCATACACAAAACACTAATCAATAAATTAGAACAATTAGGTATCAATGTACTCTTGATTACATGGATAGCTGCATGGCTTATAAATAGGACATGGAAAGTATCATACAGCAAATGGACAGGTGAAATCCTTGGCTACAGTCAGGGTGTCCCACAGGGCTCTGTCCTAGGCCCTTACTTGTTTAAATTGTATCTTTCAGAGCTAACTTTTTCATCTGAGGTGTTCTACAGTCTATATACAGATAACCTGAAATTGGATAAACTGATTACAAGTGTTACAGATAAGGCATGTCTGCAAAAGAACTTGGCTAACTGACCATTTAGATAATATGCTGATAAATACATCAAAACTAAACATACAAGATTTGGGAGACATAAACTGAAAGATGAATATTTAATACAGCACACTGTGATTGAAACTGTAGATTCATTTAAGGACCTGGGTATATGGGTAGATCCAGCTTTGCATTTTTGTAATCACATTACCCAATTGGTTAATGATAGGTATAAAACTACAGGTTGCATAAAAAAGATTTATAAAGTCTTGGAAATCAGAAATGATGAAATCATTGTTTGTTAGTTACATTAGACCCAAACCTGAGTGTGGAATAACAATATGGAAATGTTATAAGAAAACCAGCATGAGTAAACTGGAAAGAGTGCAGTGGAAGTATACCAAGGGCATCCATGGATATGAATATTTAAGTTATTAAGAAAGACTAAAATATCTGAAAGTCTACAGTGTCCCTTACAGATATCTAACATGAGATCTTATTCAGGTATATAGGGTATTTAGAAACAACTATCTGTGGGAATGTTTGGGGTTATCAAAAAGTACTAGAGAATCATCACACAACCTATGTAGAAGATTCTATAAGGTTGATAAGTGTACTAATTGGTTTTCTGAGAGAGAAGCTGATGCATGGAACAGACTACCAAATTACATTAATGCAATCACTAGTTTAGTTAATTTTTAAGAACAGCCTGGACATTTATTATGGGAACAAGTGCTTTGGTATATTGTCAGGCTAGAAGGGCATTAATGCCCGTGCTTGAAATATCTGTATATGTGTATTTATGTATGCATGCATCATCTTTTATCTTAAAACTCAATTGACTCAATTGCTAATCATACTTCTTAGACTTTATAAATGGAAACTATGATGCATTAAATGATTTAGATTTTGACATGTGGCCTAATGGATAAAGTGTCTGATTTCAGCTTAGAAAACTTTTAGGTAAGATTTCTGCTATGATTGTTTGAAAGCATGGTAGCAGCTGTCTGGCAGTTAGTGCAGAGGACTAAGGCTCTGAGATGTGAACAAGCTGCTTTCTGTATTATAGCATTTGATTGCCTTTAGCCTTCACTTGCCTGCTGTGTAACCTCGAGCAAGACACTTAACCAGACAGTGATTTGAGGTAACTGGGAATGTGGGCTAGGCTCCTTAATGTTTTCTTGGACTGCATGCCTAGTAACTGCCTATAAACGTACATTTAAGAATAGAGGTTGTGATATTATTCTCAATGATTTAAACAAATAGGTCATGAAATTATCACCAAGTTCTATGATTTCATTAACATTCTTGAATAACTACCACTAACACAATAAATATATGTTCTTTTGGAATCAGAAAACTGATAGGACATTATAGGTTCATAGGTAGGTACTAAGCTATTGGCCCTAGGGCCTATATAAGCCTAGCCAAAAAATGTACCCTGGCTTTCGCCACCCAAGAAAATTATTTACCTGTGCCCCTGTCGAGCAGTGCCACAGAAGTGATCCCTGGGGTGAATTTCCCATTTCCCATCCAATCATCAAGATTTTTCTTGAAGAGTGCTAATGAGGAGCTCTGTTTGACATAGATAGGTAGTCTGTTCCAGAGTATGGGAAGCCTCTGGGACAGGAATCTATCCCTCCAGCATGTTCTGTTTATTGTGGTGACAAGGTATAGGTCCCTAGAGCGTGTAGCTCGGAGGGATTGGGATTTCTTTAAGTGGAGCATGTCCAACAGCTCTGGGTTTGACATAGCTTTGTATGTTAGGCAGAGATCGCCCCTGAGTAGGCGATATGCGATGGAGTAAAGATGTAGTTTTTTGAGACGGTCTGCATAGGGCATCTGTTTGAGGCCAGTAATCCTCTTTGTGAGGTATTTCTGTGGTCTTTCCAGTTGTTGTAGATGTCTTGTGAGGTACATACCAAAAGGGGCGTTGTACTCTATAATGGATCTAATGAGTGATGAGTAGAGGAGAACAATGACCTCTTTTTTTCTGGATGAGAATCCTTTTGTGATGAGATGAGCCACATAGAAGGATTTCCTGACCACCGTGGTGATGCGATTATCAAAGGAGAGACTACTGTCCACCTGTGTCCCAAGGTCTCATCACATTTTCGGCATTAAGTAGACTACCAGCTATGTGGTAGTTCATGGGTACAGCGTTTTTACTAAAGGGGATGACAATACACTTTTTGGCATTGAGCTTCAGGCCATGGCTTTGACACCAGGTATCTGTCTCAGTGAGGCCCTTTTGTAGTTTGTCCACATCGTTAGGAGTTTCGATTATGGCTCCTAGTTTGCAGTCATCTGCAAACTTTGTTAGTCAAAGACCTTATGTGTTGGCCTGCACTTCAGAGAAGTAGATACCAAACAGGAGAGGACCCAGGACTGAACCCTGTGGTACTCCAGTTGTCACTGGTCTGATGTCAGATTTGGAATCCGCTACTTTCACAGTGTGGGTTCTGTCCATGAACCAGTTGGCAACCCATCTTGTGACATAGTTTAGTGAGCTTATCTATAATTCCAGAGTGGGGGATGGTGTCAAAAGCCATGGCGAGATCTAGATAAGCTGTGTGAACCATTTTACCCTCATCTATGGCTTTGGTGACTGCTTCAAAG
Organism: Protopterus annectens; assembly: GCF_019279795.1. Taxonomy (NCBI): domain Eukaryota; kingdom Metazoa; phylum Chordata; order Ceratodontiformes; family Protopteridae; genus Protopterus; species Protopterus annectens. The sequence goes on along the minus strand of NC_056744.1, from coordinate 403,067,725 downwards.
AAGTCAATCAGGTTTAGGATACATGATCTGCCTTTTACATATCCAAACTGGGTAGGGTCCAGAGTTTGGAGATTACCAATGTCTTTGTTTATGAGTTCCACAATGATACGTTCCATGGCCTTGCAGACCAGGCTCATCAGGCTAATGGGGCGGTAGTTCCCAGGGTCCGTCGTAGCTCCCTCTTTGTTAAAAAAGGCACTACTAAGATTTCAAAAAGAATACCTGGTTATATAAACAAAGCTATAGTAAACAAAGCACAGAAAATAGAAGTTATGTCCTTACCATAACGTTCCATGTGGAGTGTTCATCTCGCCTTTGTTCTTACACATGGGTTCGGAGCCGATCCTCGGCTCCATGTCGGCCGCTTGCAAGCTCTGCATTGAGAAGAAGCTCGAGACAATCTAATACCCACAATCCCCCTCTGCCTTTACCTCAGATCTAGTTTGCAAGCAAACCAGTCTCTAGAGAGAGCACACTCATGCTTACATCACATATGCACAGAACTAAGAGTCTATATATATATATAGACACATACACATATATATACATGTCAACTATGTACACAACAACTGCAAAGCAGAAGCAGAATGCCCCAGGCCAGGCACCAAAACTGAACGTTCTTCCTAAGGGCGGGAGGGTGGGAATGTAAGAACAAAGGCGAGATGAACACTCCACATGGAACGTTATGGTAAGGACATAACTTCTATATGTGATAGTGTTTAACCTCGCCGTTTGTTCTTACACATGGGTAGCGTCCCTAGCTCCTTGTTCCTGAGGAACTCACGGAAGGATGTTCTTGAGCACAGTGGAACCAAAGGTTGCCCTGTCCCTAGAAACCTTGTCTACCTTATATTGAGAAATGAATGCATGTGGCTTAGACCAAGTAGCAGCCGCACAAATAGCGTCTAGTGGTAGGCGGGCTGCATGAGCCAGGGATGTAGACACTGACCTTGTGGAATGTCCTTTGGGTTTGTGCAAAAGAGTTTGATTTGAAGAATCATAGACATAGATTATACAATCCGTTAACCACTTAGAAAGAGTTCTTTTGGTAACCGCTAATCCTTTCCTGTTATCAGCAAAGGCCACAAAAAGTTGATCAGTTTTCCTGTGATCTTTTGTTCTACCCAAGTAAAATCTTAGCTGTCTGTGAACATCTAATTTGTGCAACATATACTCCATTTTGTTGGAGTGATTCTTGAAGAAGGTGGGTAATTCAATGGACTGATTAATATTGTTAATAGAACAAACTTTAGGGAGGAAGGATGAATTAGTTCGAAGAGAAACTCTGTCAGAGTGAAAGATCAAATAAGGGTGCTTGATGGAGAGAGCTTGAAGTTCAGATACTCGCCTAGCGGATGTAATGGCTACCAAAAAGAGAGTCTTCCAAGACAAAAATTTCAATGGGCAAGAGGAGGCTGGTTCAAAGGGGGGCAACATTAATTTAGATAACAACAAATTTAGACTCCAAGGTGATGTAGGAGATCTAATTGGTGGTCTAATATGAAAAACCCCTTTTAAAAAGGCTTTACAAAGTCTGTGGGCCATAACAGGAGCCCCACATTCTTCCACATGGAAATTAGAAATGGCAGCCAATTGAACTCTTAGTGTGGCAGGAGAAGCACCCTGATGGAACAAGTCCGTTAAAAACTCTAATATTTTATTCAAAGGAGCTATAAAAGGATCCACTTGCTGTGTATTCGCCCAGAATACAAATCGCTTCCATTTACTAGAATATGTTTTAGTAGTGGAAGCTTTATGAGAAGCCACCAATATATTCTGAACTGCCGGCGAAAGAAGATCAGACCTGGCTAAGTTGGGAATTGGAGCAGCCAAGCTGCTAGATGGAGGGACAAGAGCGGGATGGGGAGCCCCTGGCAGGTGAGACAATAGATCTGGCTCTGGGTCCAGGATCCAGGGTCCCCGAATGCAGTGTGTCTTCAGGAAGGGAAACCAAATTTGATGAGGCCAGAATGGGGCAATGAGGATTATTGTCCTGTGTAGGTTTCTGGCTTTCTGGAGAAACTTTGATATCAGGAAATGGAGGAAATGCATACAGGAGTCGGGGCCAATCGTGAATCAGTCGTCCCTGGGGACTTCCCTGGAGGGTAATAGGGCAAAGTAGCTCCTGCATTTGGCGTTCATTGGAGACGCAAACAGATCGCAGGAAGGCTGGCCCCACGTCGAAAAATCTTTTCGCCACTGACTGTTTTAGGGACCACTCGTGCGGTAACAGAATTGCTCTGCTCAGCCTGTCGGCTATGGCGTTGGATGACCCGGGATGTGCGTTGCTATTAGAAAGCGACCCGTGGATTCCGCCCATTGCCAGATTCTCATGGCCTCTCTGCATAGCTGATAGGACTTGGTTCCCCCTTGCTTGTTTATGTACCAGACTACCGACATGTTGTCCGTCTGAACTGCAATAGTTCCCAGAGGAAGAAGGGGAGCAAAGTGTTGCAACGCTAGAAACACTGCCCTCAACTCTAGAACATTGATGTGCAGATTGTACTCCAAATTGGTCCATTAAGCCTTGGACTGTCTGTCCCTGAAAGATGCCCCCACCCTATCAGGGAAGCGTCCGTGGTCACCGTAACTGTAGGCGTGGGTAGCACAAATGGTCTCCCCTTGGAAAGGTTGCACGTTTGAAGCCACCAGTTTAGGTGTGTTTTGCATGTGTTTGTTATAAGAATCTCGTGTGTTAGAGGTAGTTGTTGGAGCGACCATTGTGCAAACAGTAGCCATTGTAGGACTCTCATGTGCAGCCTTCCCAAGGGTATTGCAATAAGAGAAGCTGACATGAGTCCCAAAACCTTCAGTACCAGTTTTGCTGGGGATTTCCTGGACAAGAGAAGAAGGCGTATGTGAGTCTGAAGTGAAAGTATCCTTTCTGGAGGAGTCTTAGAATTAACTGATGTGTGTTTAATTCGCTCCTATGAACAAGATACTCTGTGATGGCTGAAGTAAGGATTTTCCGAAGTTTACGGAAATTCCTAGGTGAACACACAGTTGAAGAGTATAGTCTCTGGCCTGTACTAGTTGGCTGGGTGGTGGCAGAAAGGAGCCAGTCGTCCAGATCACGGAAACACCTGGAATCCTTGGCGTCTCAAGTGAGGCGCTACCACTGCCATGCATTTGGTGAAGACCCTGGGGGCTGAGGTCAGACCAAAGGGCAGGGCTCAAAATTGAAAGTGACTGGCCCCAGCCGAAGCGCAAATGATCTCTGGATGCCCTGGCCATTTTGATGTGGTAGTATGCATCCTTCAGATCTATTGAGCACATCCAGTCGTCCTTCTGTAAGAATGGAAGGATCGATTGAAGCGTGACCATTCGAACTTTTCTTTCTTGACGAAGGTGTTGAGGTCGCTTAGGTCCAGAATGGGCCTCCAGTCCCCTGTTTTCTTTGGAACTAAAAGAACCTTGAGTAAGTCCCGAATCCTTGCTGGTCCACTGGGACTGGTTGGATGACTCTTTTTCTAGCAGCTTTGAAATTTCTATAGCTGCTGGCTCTCGCAGATGGGGCGGTACATCTGGGAGTCTTTTCTTTGGAATGGGATGGGATAGAAAGGGTATGTTGTAACCTCTGGTAACCACGCTTTATACCCACTTGTCTCTAGTTATGTTTTCCCAGGCCTGAGGGTATAAAGCTAAGCCAGCCCGGACTGCCTCCAGAGCAGGACAGCCGGGCCTCCTCTCAGGAGTGCTGGAAAGGTTTACCAGGAGTGTATCCCTGTCACCTTGATGCTGCGGACCCCCTCTGCCGCCAGGCGGCGTCTTCCACCTCTGCCCCCTCCTCTGCCTCTAGAAGGGGCATCACCCTGTGTGCCTGGGAAAGATCCTTGGGGTTTTGAAACCACATTTTACACCACGTTGCCCTTTGGGGTACGGTCTGGTTGGGGTGGAAAAACGGACTCCGACAGCAGACAGAGTCTTTCCCTCCTGTTCACACCGGGTAAGGGTCTCCTTTACTTTGGGGCCAAAGAGAGTGGCACCGTCAAATGGGGCGTTAGTAAAGGAAGACTTGAAGGCTTCCGCAAATGAACATAAGCGCATCCAGGATTGTCTGCGAAGAGCAATCGCTGAATCTGCTGCCCTACTCGAACCTTGACTGCGTAAGAGATCAGCCTCATGGACGAGTTCACAATGGATGTAAGGGTATTAAGTTGCGCTGTCACTTTCTCTGAGACAGCAGCATCTGTAGTACCCTGGAGGGTATCTCCCAACTCTTTGACTAGATCCCTCTGTAGTCGTGTAAAGTGGGTCAAATAGTTCAGGGATCGCATGGAAAAAGCCGCTGAACTAAAAATGCGCTTCCCATACCTGTCCATAGTCCTAGAATCTTTATTAGGGGGATGGACAGATGAGGAAGATTCCGACATCTCCTTTTTCGTGGCCGCTGCCACCACCATAGCGTCCACTGGAACTCCTTTTGTTAAGTAGGTCTTGTCCTGGGGTGCAGTGATATACTTATTGGGTTTCCTTGGGACTGGTTCCACTGTGTCAGGAGCCTCCCATGCCCTTCGAGCAATAAGTTCCATCAATTCGTCGAAGGGCGGAGTGACCCAGGAGGAAGAAGGGCGAGCACCGAATGCCTTCAGCAAAACTGACTCATCCTCAGAAGGGGGGAGGGACTGCCAGTCACCTCTCTGTTTCAGGATCTCCAATATGTCCGAAAAAGAGACATCTTCTGAAGGTGACTTAGGGGACCCTTCTGACTCATCTAAGTCAGTATCGGATGTCAAGGATTCTTGTGGAGAATCCAAGTGTCTCCTCTTACACAATCTTTTCCTAGGGACTTCTTCATGGGGAGCATCCGAAGAAGCCTCCGAGGAAGAGGGGCACCCTCCAGGGGTGGCTGAGACACTGGTGCTCGGCGCTTGGATGTGGGCGAGGGTGCAGAGGAGGATAACGGCCCTTTATGGGGAGGAGAGGTTGCTTCCACTGACGTGGTTGTCTAGGTAGACAACACCTTCCTCATTAGGTCGAAAGCCCCCGGGTCCCGAATCGAAGAATCTCCCGGTTCCGAAGAAATGGGAAGAATCCCGAAACAGGCACGAAGGCATCGACCCGAGGACGGAGCCGAATCGATCAGCGCCGAGGCCCGAGGGAAGAGTCGGAACCGAAACGTCGGTTCGACGCTCGGGCCCGGAACCAAGGACAGATCGTCGGCTCTGAGACTCGGTACGGGTCCGGAGTCGAGGTGAGAGGAACAGACCGAGAAAAGGGCGGTTCTGGACCCGAGGGCTCCACAATCAGAAGATCAACCTCTTCCGGCTCCAAAGACTGGACAGGTCTCGGAGGAGGAATGGATGGAGATAATGGGAGGCCTTCAAGTTTCGACACCAACTGGGTGGAAACTGAAATAAGTTTGGACAGGGCGAATGCTCCAATAACTTCTGCACCACGATCCACATCGACATCGGAGAGCTTGGAAGAAGAACGGGTCGAAGGAACCGAAGACGGAGCCGACCTCAATAAAGTCGATGGAGGGAGCTCCATCACCGGTTCCAAGACTCGAGGCTCAGGAACCGACACCAGTTGAACACTCGGCCCCGAAGTCTGTGGAACCGGTGATCTAACTTTACCCGAAGAACTCAGAGCCGATGACTTGGGCTCCGACGTCTTCGATTCCTTCGAGGATTTTGATGCCTGGTCAGAAGCATCCAGAGCCTCCTGAAAGGAAGGTTTTAATAATCCTCTGTCCATGAGTTTCCTGCGCCTATCTGTCATGACCCTCCCACTAAAAGAGTGACAGATTGAACAGTCCTCTTGTAAGTGGAGAGGGCCAAGGCAGTAGACACAGGAACTATGGTTGTCAGTCACTGACATTTTTTGGCCACACTGACAACGCTTAAAGCCTGATTTAACTTTATCAGACATAGTACAAGTAAGATAAGAGTCAAGTCCAGTATAAGAGTCAAATCCGGTGAAAAAAAGTCAAATCCGATATAAATGTCAAGTCCGGTTGTCAAATTTAAATAGGGTTGGTAGGCCCCGAAAAACTCTAACCAGTTAATAAACTTAACGGTACCGAGAATTTAACCTACTCATACACACATATACTCAGAATATCAAAGTTACTATTAGAACAAAATTTCCAATAAAATATAACAAAAATAAAGTTATATCTTATCTCAAGATGCTTGAGCTAGCTCCCAGCGATGCGAACGCAGCAGCGGCAAACTAGATCTGAGGTAAAGGCAGAGGGGGATTGTGGGTATTAGATTGTCTCGAGCTTCTTCTCGATGCAGAGCTTGCAAGCGGCCGACACGGAGCCGAGGATCGGCTCCGAACCCATGTGTAAGAACAAACGGCGAGATTGAACACTATCACATTTTCATATTATCTTATCCTGTCAAATCTTCTAGAGCTGACAAAAGACTCAGCTTGCTCTCTAAGGCTGAAAATGATAGCAGGACATTCTCTAATTACATTAGAGAATGGAAAGGTAAACACTGTGCATCTGCCAAGATAATTTACTGCTTATTACAAACACCATTCTTCTGAATCATAAGAGACAGTTTTACATATATCACCCGATGGTCAGTACAGAACTCAGAGTGACATTATACTTTGCAGCTCAGATGGAAGAGCTGTATTCAGTCAGCAAAAACAAAATCTGGAGCTGACTGCAACTCAGACCACCAGCTCTTACCATAAACTTTAGAACTGAAAGTCTCCAGGCCACTGAGATATCACCTCAGAAATACTTTAAATGAAGATAATACAGTACCTTAAAACTATGTCCAGAAGTCTGTGATATTGTGCAGGAGATAACAACAAAAATGTCCTGAATAAAATGAAGATTAAGAAGACACAGTAGCTGTCTGCAGAGGCTTTAGAAATAGCTAAGCAAAAAGCTAATAACAAGAAGTGCGGGAATTCTAGCTGAATTGTTGAAACTCATGGAAAAAGATGCTGCTAGAGAGCTGCTTTGAATTTGCAAGCAAATTTGAAAACATAACAATGGACATTGTACTGGAAAATGTCAGTGTATGTTCCATTCCTAAAAAAGGTTAATGCTAAAGAATGCTCAAAGTATTAAACAACTACACTTACTTCACGTGCTAGCATGCGATAATGCTCAAGATCTTGCAAGCTAGATTCCTGCAACATATGAAAAGAGAGCAGACAGATGTGCAAGCTGGTTTCAGAAAGAGCAGAGACACCAGTGATCAAATTGCCAACATCCAGTCAGTACATAACAGAGAGAGTTATCTTCTTCTGCTTTACTGACTAATGTAAAGTCTTTGACTGTGTGGAACGTAACACACTGTGGTAAGTTCTTAAGAGGAACAATGATACCAAGTCCCTTTATCCACCTTCTGAGAAATCTTTATGCAGAACATGAAACAAAAATTAGAACAGAATATGGAATAGCTGAATGATTCAATATTGGAGAAGAACATTGACAAAACTACATACCGCCACAGTACTTATTTAATTTATGTGCCAAATAATTTATGCAAATGCTGGGTAAGACAAACAGATTCTGGAATCAGAATCGTTGGAGAAATGTTAACAACCTCAAATATGCAAATTATACCACTCTGACTGATGAAAGTGAAGAAGAGTTGAAGAGTTTGTTGATAGTGTTAAAAGCAGAACATGAAAAGCTGTCTTGTTGCTCAGCATCAAATAAATACATACATACATACATACATAAATTAATAAAAGTAAGTCATCCTGCCATATCAATAAATTGAAATTAAGCAGCAAAGAAATGGAAGCAGTGACAGATTTCATTTTTCTAGGCAACTGCAGTCATGTCATTCAAACATACATGCTTCTTGGGAGGACAGCTATGGCAAAGTTAGATAACATTTTAAACCACAGATATATGACAATGTCAACAAAGATCCTTATGGTCAAAACCACGGTTTTCCCATAATACTATATTGCCGTGAAAGAAAGCTGGACTATAAGTAAAGCTGTGCACTAGAGAATTTGTGCTTTTCAACTCTGGTGCTAAAAGAAAACATTTGAAAATCCCCATGAATTACAAGAAGATCAACTTAGTCAATATTTAAGGAAATGAATCTAGACTGTTTACTCTAAGTTCTAATAGTAAACTATAACTGAAACTCTTTGATCACATAATGCAAAGACAGCATTCACTACAGAACACACTTTAAACCTCCTATAACAGAGGCCCATGGGATAAATTCAAATGACCCCCTTAAGGACATCAAGGGTTTCAGCTATATGGCATCTGAATGTCCATGACTTTTTACTTTTTCTTTTAAAGTCTTTGTGGACACATTCAGGCTAATAAAGGCAAACCCTACTAGTTATGGGCATGTACTTTTGGCTTCTTATGACCTCATCAGCAAATTTGTCCTTGAAAAGCTGACTCAGGCTCCTTTTCGGCCTGCTGCTGCTGCTTCTTCTTTGCAACATTGCATCTGGAAGACTATTGCTTCAACTGCCAGAAGGGTATCTGAACTACAGGCTTGATGGAGGCCCTTCCTTTTTTGAGTTTTCACAGAGAGAGGGTGTCTCTCCATACAAATGCTTTTTTTATCACCAAAGGTGGTAAATGAGTTGCCACTTAATCAGTTTATCCAGCTTCCTTCTTTTTTCCCTCCTTCTCAATCTGCTAGTGAGAAGGTGCATCATATCTTGGATTTGCATAGCTAGATAATATATTATCTAGACAAAACAAAGGCCTTTCATAAATGTGATCTTTTTATTTCCTTTCATACCAGAACATTGAGTTTGGCAGTTTGTAAGCAAACCATCTCCTCCTGGAATTCCAGGGCCATTTATTTTTACTCTTTTCTTGGCAAGAAGTTGCTTGCTTCTCTGAGGGCTCATTCCACTACAGCAGTGGCTTTCTCAGGGGCTTTCTTCAAAGGTTTGGACACCAGCTCCATCTTTGAAGCTGCTACTTGGTCTTCAGTTCATACTTTCAGAAGGCATTACAAATTAGATTACATTTCTAGGGTCAGGGCATGTTTCATCAAGGCCATCCTGCATGGGCTTGCAGAGGGTTCATAGGTTAGAACTAGGCTATCAGCCCTAGGGCCTATACAAGCTTAGCCATAACAATTCCCTGGCTATTTCTTCCCACAATATTTACTCCCCTGGACCCCTGTTTAGGAGGGCGACTGACGTGATCCCCGGGGTAAATTTCCTATCTCTCATCCAGTTGTCAAGGTTCCTTTTAAAGAGGGCCAAGGAAGCACTCTGCTTGACATGTATGGGCAGTCTATTCCAGAGTATGGGGAGTCTCTGGGTCGGGAACCTATCCCTCCAGCATGTTTTGTTCATTGTGATGACAAGGTTTAGGTCCCTGGAGTGTGTGGCTCTGATGGATTGGGATTTCTTTAAGTGTAGCATGTTCAACAGCTCTGGGTTTGACATGGCCTTGTATGTTAAGCAGAGATCGCCTCTGAGTAGACAATATGTGACAGAGTACAGTTGGAGTTTTTTAGTCGGTCAGCATAGGGCATCTGCTTTAGGCCTGTGATTCTTTTAGTGAGGTGTTTCTGCGGCCTTTCCAGTTGTTGCAGATGTTTTGTGAGGTACGTACCAAATGGGGTGTTGTACTCTATGATGGGTCTAATGAGGGATGAGTACAGTGGGACAATGACCTCTTTTTTCTGGATGAAAAGCCCTTAGTGATGAGGTATGCCACATAGAAGGATTTCCCGACTGTTGTGGCAATGTGGTTTTTGAAGGTGAGACCACTGTCCACCTGTGTTCCTAAGTCTCTTATCACACTATCAGTGTTTAATGTACTGCCACCTATGTGGTAATTCATGGGTACATGTTTTTTCCCAAAGGGGATAACTATACACTTCTTGGCATTGAGCTTGAGCCCATGGCTCTGGCACCAAGCATCTGTTTCTGAAAGGCCCTTTTGTAGAATATCCACATCATTTGAGGATTCAATAATGGCTCCCAGTTTGCAGTCATCTGCGAACTTTGTTAGCCAGAGTCCCTTAGTGTTGGCCTGTACTTCAGAGAAGTAGATGCCAAACAAGAGCAGTCCCAGGACTGAACCCTGAGGTACTCCACTTGTCACTTGTCTGGAGCTGGATTTGGAGTCGGCTACCTTTACAGTGTGGGTTCTGTCAGTAAGCCAGTTGGCAACCCATCAAGTGACGCAGGGATTTATGCCCAGCTTAGTAAGTTTATCTATGATTCCAGAGTGGGGGATGGTGTCGAAGGTCTTGGTGAGGTCCAGATAGGCTGTGTGGACCGCCTTACTCTCATCCATGACTCTGGAGACTGATTCGAAGAAGTCAATCAGGTTCAGGAGACACGATCGGCCCTTCACAAATCCAAACTGGGTGGGGTCCAGTGTTTGAAGGTTGCCAATGTCTTTGTTTATAAGTTCCATGATAATACGTTCCATGGCCTTGCAGATCAGGCTCTTCAGACTGATGGGACGGTAGTTCCCAGGATCCAAGGTGGATCCCCCCTTGTGGAGTGGGATAACTATAGCTGTGCGCCATTCAGTGGGCACAATGCCTGAGGTGAGGCTATGATTAAACATGACACTTCTTCCCTGCCTTCACTGTAGTTTTTGTACTCTCTCAGAGGTGATGAATAGTGCAACAGTGATATGGAAGGGCACAGTACAGTTGTGTAAAATCTTAGCATAACAGTAGATATCCTTTTCACTGTTGCAGTATTCACTCCCTCACTCCTGCCCCCTTTTCTCTTCCTTTTGCATGGGTGATATTTTCATAATGGCTGACAGGTTCTTCTCCTTCCTTCCTTTTTCTGGATGTACATGTCCTCCTTTCCACTAGGTGTCCTGGTTCTCCTGTGGCACTTTGGTTCTGAGTTGAGAGCATATATACGTCACCTTTATGCCCTACACTTTCGCGGGCAGCATACATCTGAGGTACAGTGCTCCCTAAATAATAAAGGCTTTGGTACATTGGCTGGATTTTGGGCTATCCTTGGCAGGAGATCCCAGAGGTGATGAGTACTGTAACAGTGAAAAGAAGGACATATACTGCTATAGTAAGATTTTTCACAGCTGTACTATATTTGCTGTCTGCACCAAGTGATTTTTTTATCTGAGAAACTCCAGATCTGGGATTTAAAAATAAAATGGATGTTTGTACTGGGACCAAACAGACTTCAAATACCAGTCTCTTTCTCATGTGGAATCTTGCCAGAAGTATCATGAGACCCAAAATCCTGAGTTATTCCCTCACAGTGACCAAAGTCTGAGTGGAAAACTCCAGAAACAGAGCAAGCTACAGATCTATTTCCCTGTGGAAGAAAAGCTCTTGGAACTGAGGAGTCTAGCAAACAACCCAGGAGCACAATCCTGGGTGAATGCGTCAAACAAGACTTTTGAGACACTTTGAAAATGGCTCTGCAAAAATAACCAGGTTGTCTAAATATGGAAATGACTGGCTACCCTGTAGTCAGCAATGAGCTATAACTGGAGCTAGACACTTAGTGAACATCCTTGGTGCAGTGGATAGTCCAGAGTAAGGCAGAGAACTGTTTATGTCATCCAGATAAACAAAACCTTAAGAAACACTATACGTCTTGATGGATAGGAATGTGATGCATCTTTTAATTCCAGTGTTACAAAGGAACCTAAATGCAGAAGAAGGGGGTAACAGGTTGTGAAGTGACAGAACTATCGCAAAATGGTTTAGGAAAGAAGATTCAGTATTGTTCTCTAATCATTTTCTTTCCTTGGCACCAAAAACATCCATAAATAAAAACTTTTCCCAACCTCAGATGGAGAACCTGGCTCTATCACTCTCTGAGACAACATGTGTAGAAGGACAGGGGAAAATAGACTGACCTAGTGGATAAGGAATCATTCCCTGGAAAGGAGAAATCTTTTTTCATTGGCATCTGTAACCTTGATGAACAATCTTCAGAACCAATCTGTCAGAAACTATCTGTTGCCAAAGAGAAAAGTGAAGATTCAAACTTTTTGGAAGGGAAAAGGGGGTGCCAGGGTGAGGCACAAGGCCCCTTCAACAGTCACTCTGTCTTGTTGGACTACTCATGGTTTTGGAGGGGGGTGGGGCCTCTATATTCCTTTTGGGACCTCTTTGCTGTTTCTTCTTAAATGTCTGTTTACCAGCATTTTACTGAGATTGTTTATTTTGATACTTGCCAGCACTGGATGACGGGTTACAGAATCCATTAGAAAATTAGGGCTGAAAAATCTTAGAAATTCCCTGAATCAGCTGCCCCTCAAACTATTTGATAACCTCTGCAACACAGAGCAAAAATGAAATCTCTATTCAGGTGAGAATTTAAAATCTCATTTTTAACATAATCTGGTAGAAGTTAGACAGGTAAACCTCCTCCAAACAGTACCAGTTGCAACAGCCCTAGAAGAACTATCAAGAGATTCACACACACTTTTCATCATAAGAAGAAACTGCATACAAAACATTCCTCATACTTTCACAATTACTCAAAATAAACTTTAACATGTGAGCCTGGCAATTCTAAATTCTGAAAACCAAAGTTGCAGAAGCATACAGTTTTTTCACCATACTTATCAATTATTTTCCTATCCTTGTCAGAAAGTGTAGTATTGGAATTAACTAAATGTTTAGCAGCAGTAGGTTTAACTAACGTTATAGCGACTGGGACAGGTTTGGGATGAGTGTATAAAAATGTAAAAGACTGAGGAACTTTATACAGTCTATCTACCTTTTTAGGGGCAGCAGGCTCACTGTCAGGAACACAGCAGGCAGAACCACACACATCTTCAAAAGCTGGCATGACTGAAGGTATGGGTGAAGGTTCTGGGAATTCAATCTGTAACAGCTCATAACATGTTAAGTGTCTGAGAATCCTCAATACTGGTACATTCTGGAAACAGTCTCAGAGAAAGAAAAACACCCATAGGGAGAATCAGTTACTGTACTCTCCACTGAGTTTGAATCACAAATCTGAGGAGAAGTCCCTGCATTTGTTCGCTCATCTTCCTGTCTATAATCAAAATCTTGAATCTCTTTAGGAAAAAAGGCATCCCTCTTTCTTTCACCAGAAACCACCTTATAAGAAGGGCCAATACCCTGAACTACACCCCGAGCCTAATCAAGTAAACTACTCCTATCTAGGGAAATTTGAGAAGGAGTAAATACATGTTTAGTTTTCTGTTTCTTTCTAATAGGAAAGTGGGCCAACAGTGTTGCTAACAGTAGCAGCAGCTTCCCCAAGGATGGCCACAGCATTCTGTCCAAAAAGGGAAGCCTTCCCTATTCCCTCTTTCAGTGCCAACAAGAGTGGTTCTCCATTGACTTCCAAGATGGCTGCACATTAAGTAACAGCTTGATTCTAGATCTCCCAGTGTGAAAACAGAAATTTAGCAGAGAAAGCCAGTGGACCTAAATTTCTGGGTAAATTTCAGTAACTGGCTAGTAAGTGCACTGCCTGGAAGCTAGGAAAAAAGAAATACTGAGGACCTGAAGGAAAATCAGTACAAAAGGTGACGACAAAACACTGACCAGGAAAAGTACTGTATCTGTTCATCAAAAAGCAGTGCAAGCTCCAGACATGACTTCCAGTAACCTAGAAGAAAGTATGACGCAACTGCACACAAACCTGGCTAAAATAAATGAAACACTGATGGAGTACATCAACTCAAACAATAAAAGGCTGGAAAAATGGAAGAAGCTTTAAAAAGATCTTCAGAGGTCAAAATGAAGAAAAGGCTGGTGGAATATGTGACTGCAGAAGAAGAGATGTTTCAAAAATAACAGAGGACAGAGCACAGAGAGAAAACCTGAAATTTTCTGCTGTACCCTTGAAGCTGGAAGGAATAGATGGTATTCATTTTATGAAAGCAAAATAAGCAACTGGACAGGTACTGCACAACACTAATTGTTAACTGAAAAGGCACATTGTGTGCATGCACCAAACCTGGCCATGAGAAAACAACCTAGACCTTTAATAGTAAAGATGTAATGCTCCCAGAAGAAGGAGTTGATTTTGATAAAACTCTGGCAGAAGGGCAAAGTACTAAAAGTGTGAGAAAGCAGAGTGTTTGAGGAGAATGACTCATCGTACACCTGGCAGAAGAAGAATAAATGTATTCCCTAATTCAGGGAATGTCAAGAAATAGGCTTGAGATTCAACTGCTGTACCCGGCTATCTTCAAAATATTCTTCCCTGGAGGAAAAAAATAATTATTTGATGAAGTACATGCTAAGGAAGAAGTACAAAAGTTTGTCAAAGAAAAAGTTAGCTGTGAAACAGAAAGATTCTGCTTTTTGTTTTTCTGGTAATAAAGATCACAGATTGTGCCAGTGAAATGTTTTCTAGTGTTTCAATAGAAAATACCTGAAGGGGGGGGGCAAGAGTTGATGAGAAGAACTGAGAGTAAGTTGGAAATGGAGCAGAGACAGGGTTTGGGAGATTGAGATGAAAAGGAATAGAGCAAGAAAATCTGGAAATATTGAACTTTCTTGAACTTTGTTAGACTTGTATGCCCTACTTCATGTCATTAATATTCAGAAACATACTCAGGAGAGGGGAAGAAAACTGCGGTGGCGGTGCTGCGGTACCGTTGTCGCCTCACAGTAAGATGTTGTCTTGTTCGATTCTCAGCTACAGCGTCTTCTGTGTGGAGACATGCGTGAATGGGCGTACCTTCGTTGAAGGCAACTCGGCACATTAAAATCTACTGCCAATCATTAGCAGACCGGAGTTCCGCTGTGGTGACCCCTAACCAGGAAAGGCCGAAAGACACAACAACAACAACTCAGGAGAGGGAAAGATGAGGGAGAAAGTTAACTGTAAGTAAAACACATTTTTCTTAATGCTATTTAAATAGTGCATGATTTTCTCTTCATGTTATAAAGTATTTTTTCAGTTATTTTTAAGTGCAATGGGGTACTAATGTAAACAGGGTCTAAATTATAATCTCAAATGATTAAAAGAGCGAACGGTCTTTAATCGACCCCTTAAAATTGAAAGCACTAAATCCCGAACATATGGAACAGCAATTTTTTCCCAGGGAAAAAAATCGATGCTCTGCAAAAAATAAATAAATAAATAATCCAAACACAAAATAGGGTGGGGGCTTCGCCCCCCCACCCCCCTTCTTAAATATACCAACTCCAAGATTGCACCACAGTGGAGGAAATGGCAAAGTCCAGAAAACAGCCCAGTGATTTTTTTTTACCCCTGGGAAAAAAATCGCTGTTCCGTGTGTTCGAGATTTGGTGCTTTTGATTTTAAGGGGTCGATTAAAGAGCATTCGGTCTTTTAATCATTCTAGGTTATAATATAGACAGTGTAAATAGAT
Source organism: Protopterus annectens (assembly GCF_019279795.1). Lineage (NCBI taxonomy): Eukaryota > Metazoa > Chordata > Ceratodontiformes > Protopteridae > Protopterus > Protopterus annectens. The sequence goes on along the minus strand of NC_056744.1, from coordinate 403,052,475 downwards.
GTTCCTGCTTTTGTTTTTTCTTTTTTCTTTCTCCCTTTTTCTCTCTTTCTCCTTGTTCAGTTTTGGAAATGTAGGCACTACAATGTAAAAAAAAAGATCTGGTTAAAAGAGCATGATTAGTGTGCTTTTTCTCATCCTTGCATAGGGGAATGACTAGGTTAAGGCCATTAGCTTAATCTAGTAAAAGTTTTAAGAGAAAGCAAGAAAATGACAAAGAATATTGAATTTTAATAAGGCTTTTTTTTAGTAAACAGTTTTGTGTCTGGTTCACATACCTCTAGCAGATAATCTGATAAAGAGAAATGGCTTGGAGAAAATGTTTTCTGAAAGCATTCAAGTGTCTTCCCAGCTGAGACAGCTATAAAGATAAGACAAAATGAAATAGCACTTAACAGAACCATAGGCTGTACCATGCATCTTAGCATGGATAACCTTTCTTTTAGGCCATCTCAAGTCTGTATGTATGGCTGTCAGTTTGAAACATTTGCTCCTAGTAGGAGGGTAAAATTTTCAATATTTGAAGATATACATAGTTTTCTGTGTTATTATTAAGTTAACAGACTTTAGTGACATAGTGTGTGTGTGTGTGTGTGCGTGTGTGCGTGTGTGTGTGTGTGTGTGTGTGTGTGTGTGTGTGTGTGTGTGTGTGTGCGTGTGTGTGTGTGTGTGTGTATTTTTGAGGTTTTTCATGTTTTTCATATAAAACAAAAAGTTCTGTAACGTGACAAAGGCTCAAATGGAGATAACAAGAAACAACTGTATAAAAGATTAAAATGCCAAATGGTACATGCATGTAACACAAAAGCTTGAACTAGACATTTAACAAAAAGCTGTTATAGATAAAAGGTGGTAATAATATTTTTTCAAGAATATGATGCTTTCTATAATGTCTTTAAATGTTAACTGTCTCACAGATAAATACAAAAAAGAGAGAATAGTGAACTATATTAAAAATTTAGAGTGCAAATAGCTAAGCTACAAGAGACACCCTTGGAAAGAACTGAACATATGAATTTGATAAAGAAAACTTTTCAGGATGACCATTCAGCAGAATACCCCGGCCAAAGGAGGACAGCAAGAGGAGCTCCAATAGTAATACAAAAGGATAAAAAAAGACAGTAATGGTAAATTTGTAGTACTAAGGGGCTACTGACAAGGGAGGAGAATAATGCTGGCATGTATTTATACTCCACTGAAAACAGCTTTAATGGACCTCAAGAAAAAGTTAGGAGAAATAATCAGCTTTCAGCAAGAAATATTACTTATAGGTGGGAAGTGGAATCTGATTTGCAGCAGTGAATATGTGTCTGGTGTACCCAGAAAGAAAAACATAGCAGAGTTGGGTAGATTTTTGAAGAAATTTATGAAGTTTGATGTGGAAGATGTGAATTCAGTAATAGGATTTCTGAGTTAATTTACATATTATTTCCCAAGATACAAAAATAGTGCTAGGCTAGACAGAATTTACTTTTGACAGGAACACATACATTTAATTGAAGGCCTTGATATGCACCCAATAACTATTTCAGATCATACACCAATAGTAACTAAAGCAAAAAGGGTAATAAAATAAAAATGAGACACTGGCACTTTCCAACCTATCTGTTGAAAAGAGACTGATTTAAGGAATGGGTAGTACAAATTATTCAGCAGCTATTATTGAAGATATAACTATTCAAAAAATATAGCTAGGGAGTGGGATAAAATTAAAATGGAGTTTAAAAATAGGGTGGAAACAAAAGAAAGGGCACTATGGTTGGGAAGTAACAAGAATTATTTAGAGGGACTGACAAATGGTAAAGTATTGCAAAATAGAGGGATTCTCACAGAAAAGAAGAGGTGCAACTACAGAATGCTAAACAAAAATAAGGGATTACCTCGATAATATGCATGAGTTTAGAAAGACTGCTGTTAAGCAACTATTTTTTGATAATAACTATAGAGCACAAAAGCTTTTACAACAACTCAGGCAACGGAAAGTAGAAATGGCTGTCACCAAGCTTAGGGAACCTATAACAAAGGAGATAACAAGGGATCTGTAAAAGTTTTAGAAATATTTTGGAAATTCTATGAAAGTCTTTATAAAGCAAAGAGGAGGCTCAATTACTAACAGTTAGGATAGGAGGATATGAGATAAAAATTGTGATGTATAACCAGTCTACAGGAAAGTCCCCAGGAATAGATTGTATTCCTGTGGAAGTTTGGAAGCTAGGATGGAAAAAAACTGATAAAGATCTGGAAGGTTTTGTTTAACAGCATTTTAAGAGGAGAAGTACCAGCATCCTGGAAGAAAGCAGTGGTAGCTGTAATACCTAAAGAGGGTAAAGATCCATCAAATTCAGCTTCGTGCAGGCCCCCTTCAATACTAAACCATGATTATAAAATGTTAATGTTTACAATGGCTAAAAGAATGGCAAAACTGATGGCAAAATTGATAGATATGGATCAATATGGTTTTGTGGCAGGGTAACAAACATTTGACAACATTAACAGAACACTGATGATGCAGAGGAAAGAAGAATATAAAATAATACCACTGTTGTTGGTGCGTTTTGATGCAGAGAAAGCATCATACAGAGTAAGCCACTTTATGAGCAGAGCAATGGAAGGGTTTGTATTCCCAGTTAAAATTATAAGGTTTATTAGGAGGATATATGAAGAACTGGAGACAAAAATAAAAGTGGGTGAGGTCCTCTCTGATAATATCTGCTAGAGCAGAGGAAACAGGCAGGGGTGTCCTATCTCCCCTTTGTTATTTGCATTAAATTTAGAACCACTGACTAAGAAAATAAGGGACTCAGAAATTCAAAGATATAATTGGTATGGTAGTCAAGAAAAGCTGTCTCTAAATGCAGATGACATTACTTCATACCTGACAAAACCAGACAGGGACATTACAGTGTTGTAGAACATATCGAGACAGTTTCATATCTTTTCAGGATACAAAATTAATGAAGCTAAATCAAAGGCAATAGCGGTAAATTATATACTCACATACAAATTGGTTCAGCAATTTCCATACTTTTGGGGACATGATAAAATGAAATATTTAAGAGTCTGGATTAAAAATTATTCTGGTGTGGCTGCTAAGGATACGTGGGAAGACACTAAACAAAAGATAATACAAAAACTGAAAAAATGGAAGCTGTGTTATATGGATATGGATAGTTAAGATACAAGCAGTTAAAATGCTTTTAGTCCTTTAGTCTTATACACAGGTCAGACATATTTTTATCAACCAGAGAAGAAGGTGTGGATAGTAATTAATAAAGAGCTGAAGGATTTTATCTGGGAGGAAAAGACGGCAAGAATCAAGTGTGATAAGCTTACTTTTCCACTAGAACAGGGCGGATTGGCATTACCCAATTTGAAGAGGTATTTCAGAGCAACCCAGTTAATGATCCTATACATAGCACAATCAGAAAACTGTAATTTACAGCAGAAAGAGATGATGATGAAACAGGAAGGAAACTCAAGAAACAAGGGCAGACTGGGATTTTGGAAGCAGACATTTAAGGAGAATAACAATAATCATGCAGAATTGTATAGTCATAAAGTAGCAGAAAGTATTCTAAGAACCAAGCCAACACGGGAATGGAGAAAGGAGTTTCTGCCAGTAGAGATGACTGCAATTAGGGACACATACAAAAGGCAAGTTGGAGCTGGAATTTAATGGAAAAAACTGGCAAAGAAGCCAAGGTGTTGGAAGCAAATAACTAGAGAGGGAAAGGTAACAGAATGGGAAGATGCTAAGAACTTATTTGGACTACAGCTAACAGATTGCCTTCCTTATCAAGGATTCACAGAAGAGTATAGGCAAAGAGAAAGAAATAGGGGGTCCTAAATGAAAGACCAGCAATGGTAGAGCTTTTAGTAGAATCTAGAACAGAAGTTGCCATTAAGAAAGGAATAATTAGTACAGCATAGAAAATATTGCAAGATAACTATAAGAATCAATCAGAGGAGGTTAGAAAGGATTGGGAAAAGAAATTGGATAAGCAATTGACAAAGAAACAATGGGTATATATATATATATATATATATATATATATATATATATATATCTATATATATATATATATATATATCTATATATATATATATATATATATCTATATCTATATATATATATATATATATATATATATATATATATATACACACACACATATGTTTCCCAAATACGCAACAAAGTCTAGAAGATTTAGGATCTTTGCTTGGATGTGTTTACATAGGTAGTTTTATACCCCATGTAGAGTCCAAAAAATTTTTCCTCAGGTAGACAGTAAATGTTTGAGGTGTGATGGAGAAGAAAAAGGTAACTGGGAACATATTTTCTGGGAGTGTAATGAGTTGAAAGACTAAAGAATCCCTGCAGACTGCTCTGCCAGAGATGTTGGGTGAGAAAACTGCTGTAATTAAGGAAAAAAGAAGCTATGTACTCACCATAACGTTTCATGTGAGTTGTTCATCTCACCTTCATTCTTATATATGGGTTTGAAGCCAATCCTCGGCTCCGAGTCGGCCTACTACAAAGATCGAGGTCTACAGACAGCTCGAGGTCAAGTCCCTATCCCATGATGCACCTAGAGTTACTTCAGATCTTGTTTGCTGCATATAATAATACAATGTGCCATTCTATCATTCTTTAGGAGAAAACCCATAGAAAGATTGAGCAACCAGGACAAACTAGTATTTCGGTCCTTGAAAAATCATGGAGTGGGTAGGAGGGTGGGAAGTAAGAATGAAGGCAAGATGAACAACTCACATGGAACGTTATGTTGAGTACATAACTTCTTTATGTGAAGTTGTTCAATCTCGCCGTTTATTCCTACAGATGGGTAGCGTCCCAAGCACCATCTTTCTCGGGTGGCTCACAGGAGTATGTTTTTCAGGACAGTAGAATGAAAGGAGGCCTGTCAACTTTGTAATGAGTGATAAAAGTATGAGGCTTTGACCAAGTGACTGCTGCACAAATATTGTCTATAGGAAGCCTAGCAGAAAAGGCAGAAGATGTGGACACTGCTCTGGTATAATGAGCCTTAATTTTGTGTTGTAAAGGTAAATTAGCAGCTGAATATGTAAATGTGATACAATCAGATAACCATCTAGACAGTGTTGTTTTTGCCACTGGCATACCTTTTCTGGAATCTGAAAAAGAAACGAAAAGCTGTTCTGATTTTATGAACTCTTTTGTTCTATCCATTTAAAATCTGAGCTGTCTATGAACATCAAGCTTGTGCAGCATATACTCTAAGTTGTTGGTGTGTTTGGGAAAGAACACTGGTAAATCTATGAACTGGTTAAGGTTAGCTTCAGTACAAACTTTGGGTAAAAATGAATGTTTTGTTCGCTTGTTCGCAGGGACACTCTGTCAGCATGAAAAATCAAATAAGGAGGCTTTATGGAGAAGGCCTGTAGCTATGACACTCTACGGGCAGAAGTGATGGCTACTAAAAATATAGCCTTCCATGACAAATATTTCAAATCACATGAGGAAGCTGGTTCGAAAGGTGAGAGAATAATGCATGAAAGCATAAAATTTAGATTCCGTGGGGTAGAAGGGGATTTCACAGGTGGTCTGAGATGAAAGGTCCCTTTGAGAAAGGCTTTGAATAGCTTGTGAGACATTATGTTTAATCCTTCAAAGCCAAGGTGAAAATTAGAGATAGCGGCAAGTTGTACCCGAACTGTTGCTGCTGCAGCTCCTTTATTGAAAAGCATAGTCAAAAACTCTAATATGGAGTTAATAGGGGCTTGGTAGGGATCAATGTCATTTTGAGAAGCCCATATAGAAAATCTCCATTTGCTAAGGTATAGCTTCCTAGTAGAGGACGTATGAGACAATACCAATATATGGTGCACTTCATTTGAGAGGTTATGGAACCTGGCTATGTTGGGAATTGGAGCAGACAAGCTGTCAGTTTCAGGGACTGAAGAGAGGGATGAAGAGCACCCGATGAATGTGTCAAAAGATCTGGAACTGGGTCCAGAATCCAAGGCTCTTCCAACATATCTGACGAGGCCAATGAGGGGCTATTAGAATGATGGTCCTTTCCAGGGTTTTTGCTTTCTGCAATAATTTGGGTATCAAGGGAAGGGTCTATATTAGAACATCGAAGTTTCAAAACTTTGAATGTTCTAATATCGACCACTATTCAGCGAATGCTGAAAATAGCGAAGCTACAAAAAATCTAATTTTTTCTTAGGGAAAGAATTCGGTTGTACGTTTCTGTCGCTTCACTATTTTCAGTGCTGTGGTGGAAAGTTATGGGTTGGGTTCAGGTAAGTGTGTGATTGGGCGCGGGTTAGGTGAGTTAGGGTTAAGGCGCGGGTTAGGTATGTGTGCGATTGTGTGAATGTGAGAGTTAGGGCGGGTTAGGTGAGTTAGGGCTCGGGTCAGGTAGGTGTGCGATTGTGTGGACGTGAGGGTTAGGGCGGGGGTAGGTGAGTTAGGGTTAGGGCGTGGGTGAGGTGAGTGTGCGATAGTGACGGACCTTAGGGTTAGGGTTTGGGTTAAGGTAAGTGGATAGTTAGTGGTGTATGTACAGTTCAGTGTAGGGTTAGATGTAAGATTTTGGGTGTATGTGTGTGGATTGCTGTTTGTTTTGTGTGCTTGTGTTGTGTGTATGTGTTTTGGAACAGCAAATTTTTTCCCTAGGAAAAAAATTTGCTGTTCTGCATGTTCGATGTTGTACACGTTCGCTGAATAGGGGTTGATATTAGAACATTCGAAATTTTGAAACTTCGATGTTTAAATATAGACCCCAAGGGAATTGGTGGGAATACACAGAGGAGACCTGGAGGCCAATCGTGTACGAATGCGTCCCATGGGGCTTCTCCCGGAGGGGGAATCAGGGCAAAGTAGCTTCTGCATTTTGTGTTCATATGGTTGGCAAAAAGGTCACAGCAAGGCTGGCCTCACCTGTGGAAAATTCTCTCCGCTATCTCTTTCTTGAGGGACCACTCGTGAGGCAACAAAATTGCCCTGCTCAGCTTGTCTGCTATCACATTGGATTTCCCCAGGATGTGCATTGCTATCAGAAAGCGCTGGGTGGATGTAGCTCACTGCCATACTCTTAGGGCCTTGTGACAAAGGGTATAGGACCTGGTTCCTCCTTGTTTGTTCAAGTACCAGACCACCGACATGTTGTCCGCCTGAATCGCAATTGTTCCCAGAGGAAGAGAGTCCTGGAAGTACTGCAACACTAAAAGTACCACTCTCATCTCCATGATTTTGATATGCCGATGTGTCTCTCTGTTCGGTCCATGTGCCTTAGGCTGTTCTTCCCTGAAAATGCCCCCCACCCTATCAGAGAAAAATTTGTGGTCACTGTGGCCGCTGGTGAGGATAGGACAAAAGGACGACCTATCATTACATGAAGAGAGGTCAACCACCACTGAAGATCCTTTCTGCATGTGTTTGCGATCATTATGAGATGAGACATTGGGAGCTCTTGGTAAGACCATTGAGTGAATAACAGCCATTACAGAATCCGTATGTGCATGCGACCCAAAGGTATCGCTAAAATTGCAGCTGCCATCATGCCTAACAACTTTAGCACTTCTGATGCTGGAGCCTTGTCTTTGGATACAATGTTGTGGACCTGCTGACGAAGTAGTAAGACTCTTTCTGCTGGAAGTTTCAAAGTGGTGGTGGTGTCCAATTCTGCTCCGATAAAAATGATATGTTGTGATGGCAACAAGGCAGACTTTTCTGAATTTATTGTAATGCCCAGATGATTGCAAAGAGTAAGAGTGGTGTCCCTGGGTTGTATTAGATGATGCCTGGTGGTGGCGGTGAGGAGCCAGTCGTCTAAGTACAGAAACACCTGGAATCCTAAACACTTCAGGTAAGCCATGACCACTGCCATACATTTGGTGAACACTCTGGGGGCTGTAGTGAGACCAAAGGGCAGGGCTCAAAACTGGTAATGATTGGCTCCCAGCCGAAAGCGCTGATGATCCCTGGATGGTCTGGCCATTTTTAGAACAGTCCCACATCAGTAGAGCAGAATTCATCACTACAGATTCAGTTCTGAGCAACTGGACCCAAGACTCAGTCAGTACGACAACCTTGGATTTGAATGAGTCAGATATGATGAAATCATGAGTCAAAGGAGGAGAAGGTATTGGGGATAAAGTTATAGGATCCAGGAAGCAGGTCAGCTCCAAACCGCCAGTGTAGAGACAGGCATCAGGGAAGGAACTAGAGATGGTGAAATGAAGCCAACTAAATTCACCCTTGATTCAAAGGAGGGGGGTGGTGATGCCAAATTCTATCTTGGTCTTAAGAAAGTTCCTCCTCAATGATTCCCAATCTGCTTCTGCAGAGGCCTCAGTGGGATGAATCTAGATAGCTTCCTTTTTGATGAGTATCTGCTCAGTACTGAAGGATGAGACTTGTCATAAATAACAATTGCCTCTAGGGAAGACATAGTTGTAGCAGTCAAAGTGGCTGGTGGTGGACAGTCCTTACCTTGTGAACAAGGAAATTTTAGATCTGAAGAGGGTTAAGGATCCCTTGTTCTTCTTTTGCTAGAATTCTTAACTTTCTCCCTCACTGTTTCCTTTTCCTTCTTTTCATCCTCTGAACACTGAAAGGAAAGAGACCCATAATTATAAATTTGTTGTGTTTACCTGGAGGCTCTTGAACCAAAACCAGAAGCATAGCTTATTCAACTAGCACCCTGTGCTGGTACCACAAACCAGTGCCCTAGCCAAAAAAAAAAAAAAAAGGCATTTTATCGCAATAAATTATCTGATCATTATATTGTAGCGATCGGCTTATTACAGTTAGATCCACTCCTCCCCAGCTCTTCTATTGACAGCAAAAAAAAAAAACTTTACTGCAATTAAAAAAAAAAACTTTACTGTAATAAGATGATTGTTTATTACAGTTATAGCCACACCCCTCTCCATTAAAGAGCAAAACAAAAAAATAAAAAAGTTAATTCCTTCAACTGGCATTAACCCTGCCCCAGCCATTTAGGTCTCATTTCTGTGACCTGCCCCAGACCCTCCTTCCCCACATTTTATTAAAAAAAATAATTTCTTCTTTTAAAGTGTAGCAAATGTAATGCTACAAATGTAGCAAACAGCTGCTACCATTTCTTCCTGTAGTTCTTAAGTTTTAGTTAAAAAAAAAGAGAGACTTTTTTTTACATTTAAACTGTAGCAAACTGCCTGCTACAATGTAGAAGGTAGTTGCTTGGTTGCTACAATTTAAACCACACACACGGAGCACTACAGCTCTCAGGTTTGGCTTTTAAAAGTCAGTATTGCATTAAAGATAGATCCAGATTGGCTGATTGTGCCCCCCCCAAAAAAAACTTTGTGTCCAAGGAAGTTGCCCCTCTTCTTGTACTGCCCTAGCTACACTACTGAGCAAAACCCTGGCAAATTGAAGAGTCATCATTAAAGCGATCTGGCCCCAAACAAATGATACAAAATCATGCAGTGGAATTTTGTGCCCACATTTAATACATTTTTTGAAACTTTTATCCATGGTAAGCAACTACAGAAAAAGGGGCTACAATAGTAATAAAACAACCACAATAGTAATAAAACAACCATGCTAAAGATCTAACAACAGAAAAAGGAAAAGGTTATTTGTGTGTGCGTGTGTGTGTGTGTGTGTGTGTGTGTGTGTGTGTGTGTGCGTGTGTGTATAGATATATACATATATATATATATATATATATATATATAAATATACATATATGTTATATATATATATATATATATATATATATATATATATATATATATATATATATATCTATATATATATATATATATAAAAGAAAACCAAAAGGCAAACCACTAAATGACAAACAAAATAAAAATGCCAAGGAGGTTCCAAATCCACAGACAGAGTTTAATATACTTAAACAGTAATGTGAAGCACTTTTCGTCTGGTCGAATCACCGGACTTCTTCAGACCAGTCTAAAGGATCTGGTGATTCGACCGGACGAAAAGCACTTCACATTACTGTTTAAGTATAGTAAACTCTGTCTGTGGATTTGGAACCTCCTTGGCATTTTTATATATATATAATGTGTGTTTGTATTTATACACTTTTTAAGCTGAGAGGTGAATAAACTAAGCAGCTGCCTAAGCATCAAGAAGAATCAGGAGTATATAAATAAAACTGAAAAACTACAACTTCAAGAAAGAAAAAGAAACAGTTATCCCAAACCAGAAAACTACCAAGGAATTTGGTTAAAGCAAAAAAGAAGACTATATACTAACATAAAAAAATGACAGCACTTAACTCGCTCGGAGAGAATCAACTATTTCCAATGGCAGCAAATGAGATGTGAGGCAAAGTAGGGAGTATGGAATTATGGGATAATAAAGTTCAGGAATTCGAGGCAAAGAGCACAGTCCCACTAATCATATAAGATGGAAAGATGAAACAATATCCTGTTGTTCTATCACCTTTCTGTTGACTCAAAGAAAATATTCCTTGGTGCTTAGTGTCCTTCCCCAATTACATCTTGTGCTTATTAATTTAGGTGGAGTTAAAAGGTATGGTAGCCCTCTTATCTTCACAAACATACACACTCACTCACAGATATCACCACAACTACTTTGTTAAACAATTCCCCACCCGACTGTACTTAACCATTTGCACTTACCCATTTACACACACACACACACACACACACACACACACACACACACACACACACACACACACACACACACACACACACACACACACACACACATACACACAAACCTGCCTTACCTATTCCCTGTCTAATCCCTTCCCCAACTGTGATCACTCAGGCCGAAACATTGTTTGTGTCTTTCAGCTTTTCCCGGTTAGGGGTCGCCACAGCGGAACTCCGGTCCGCTAATGATTGGCACTAGAGTTTTACACTCTGGCTTGCCAGGCCTAACGCACAACCTTCAACGAAGGAACGCCCATTCACACATGTCGCCACACAGAAAATGCTCTAACTGAGAATCGAACGGGCAACGTCTAACTGTGAGGCGACAACGCTACCGCAGCACCACCACCGCAGTTCACACACACAAACACACATTCATCTGACACTACTCATATCTCTGCATATACTCACACATGCAGCCACACAGATACACATATGCTCACACCCTGTAATACTACCTATCTGCAAAACTTCCCAGTACATATCTCTAAAGCAACCTCACCCATTAAAAGTAATGGGCAAAATGAGCTTTTGGCTGAGTTCATTAACATTGCTGGCAGTTAGGATCTATGCAGCCTAGTGGTTCTCTGAATCGTTCGGTTGTGTAAATTCCTTAATATAGGCTTTCCGTGGAGAACAACAAATGATTAATTACTATATGCTCTTCCCCTGGATTGCCTTACTAGCATTTGTGGTAGGACAGACGGACAGTCCACTGTGGTGCTGCACCTATATGAGGTAAAACACTGTGGCAAGACTGATTTTGCATTGGAAATCATTACCTCCAATGGTAAAAAGGGCCTGCTATCAATGGTAACTTTTCTGAGTAGTACCACTGTATGTCTGACCAAAATAGTAGCGAATCATTTACAGACATTAATTGCCAAAGCAAAATAAGGTGTTTCACACTCAGAGTCGCCCAACAAACTTTATTTTTAGTTTCTACCCAGTGTAGATTCACAGAGAAAATGTTACTCTAGTATGAGACAGAAAACAACAAAGCTCTAAGCCCACTGAAAAGTTCAAAATGCACAAATACCACCTGTTAACATTCCACACAATGAAAGTGAACAGACTGTCCATCTGAATACCAGAAACAGTATTTCAGACTGGTGCTCAAGGACGAAATAAAATGCTACAGAGCAGCATGCAGAGCCATCCAGCTACACTGGTGTCAGCTTTCTAAGTTCTGTTTATTTATATATGTAACGCATATTTATTTATTTAGTGCAATGCTTGCACTTTCTAAGGAAACTTAGGAAGGCAAAATTAACCAAGCTCCATACTTCAGACCTTTTATAGGGGCACCATTGAAAGTGTCCTGACCAACAGCTTTACAGTCTGGAATGGGAGCTGTAACAATCAGGATTGGAAGGCTCTAAAGAGAGTTGTAAGGTCAGCAGAAAGAATCACTGGCATCTCCCTTACACCTCTGGAAGATCAACACAAATGCCAGTGCATCGACAGGGCCAAATAGATTTCCATTGATCCAACGCATCCTGCCAATGATCTGTACACTCACCTCTCTTCAGGCAGGAGATACACAAGCCTGTATTGTAAGACCACCAGACCAAATAACAGTTTATTTCCACTCTCCTTTAGACTGATGAACTCTTGTGAAAAATGAACCATGAGTCTATTGCAACATTCACCCACTTCTGTTACATAACTAGCCTATCAAGTGGCTTATTTATGGATGTGCAATAACCAAGTGCAATACTAAGGTAGCTCACCTACCACACTGAAGGACTGTAAAATGCAATATACAAACTATGCAATAATTCAGTCTATTCATAGATATGCTATTGTTTCAATTTTATTTTTACAATATTACCTTCATATTGTTCCTTGTCTTCCTTGTCTCCTGTTCTGGGATGGGTGTGGGTCACTGCTGTCCTACTTTACTTACTAATTGCTACTTGTTAAACTTCTACTGTGATATTTTATTAATTTTTCTCTGTCTATATGTGCATCTGTTTCCTGCATTGAGAATGAAGTATTGTAACTTCATTCAGCTACACTGTTGTGTAGTTCTGAATGACAATAAAGTTTTCTTTTGACTTGACTTGGTTTGATTTAACAATTGTTGACTGGATAAGTCTGACTAGGACAGAGCCTATTTTTTGTGGAGGCCCAAGGAGAAATGCTCCACATGCATGTCTTTGGAATGGGGGAGGAAACCAAAGTACCCAAGTATTTCTGAGATTTTTATTTCTATACTGTGGAGGGATCAAGTTGCACCGCTTCCCCCAAAATACTGTCACACATGGAGATCTAGGGACATGAAATACATGTTGAATGATACACAAAGTATAAACTGCCTATAAGAGAAAGCATGCTGTACCTGGGATTATACAATAATAGGTAATTAACATAAAAAATGTAAACTATGAAGGGACAGAGCAGTAATCATGGACATGGAGATTCTGCATAGTAATGTAACTAGTTTGGAATAAATTAATTAATTAAAATTCTAGCACAGCCTGGTGCAGAAAATAACTCAATAATATCAAAAAAAGGGTACACCTCTCTCTCTCTCTCTCTCTCTATATATATATATATATATGTATATGTATATATATAAATAAATACACACACACTCATATATATATATATATATAGGCAAGATTACAATGTCAACTGGCAAAATGTTGACATCAAAAAGTCAAAAGCATCGATGTTGACACACCAGTATACATGGGATAAGAAACAGCCTCGGCATATGCAAAATTAAAATGTAAAAAATAAATAAATAAAACATTGTTTGTTTTGCAGAGGGCAAGCCTGCTTGCAGCCCCCCCCCCACCCCCTGCTAATTAAATATTCTAACTCTGAGATCATATAAACATGGGGTAAGGGCATATTCTGCAACCTGTGAATTGTGTGATCTTGAACAACTGTCAATAAGCTCCTTTATCAATCATAAGCAGTCAACTAAACAGCTGTTAACCAAATACACACTCTCAACATTTTGCAGGGAACCTATATATCTATGTCTTTGTATAAATAAATACACACGCATGCACGGACACACACACGCCTCTGTAAATAAATATATATATATATATATATATATATATATATATATATATATATGCAGATATATATATATATATATATATATATATATATATATATATACATATTATATATACGTACAGAGGCATACACTTATGTACAGCTAATTCTTGGTGCAGTACTAAGGATAAATAAGGGATACTGTTGACTTGGGAGTACACAGGTATTTATTTTACATGGCTAAACATATTGAAAAAGAACATTACAGTCCTTATTTTAAAATGAGGATGAATGAATAATCATTAGTAATACAGTTACAATGCATAACAAGTACAATACAATAACAAGTACAGTCATATTACCTCTTACTGTTTCCAACAAGAATGGCACCATCTTTCCTCCAAGTGATTCTTGGTGTTGGCTGTCCCTTAGCAATACATGCCAGGCTGACAGACATACCAACATGAACAGTAGCTGTATGGGGACCATCTTCTATGACAGGAGGGACTGTATGTCAAATGAAACAAAATTATATGTTTTAATTATGTTTTGCATATTATTATTATTACTATCATTATTATTTATATTTGTTTACCAGAATAGTGCAGTGATCTCAGTGGACCATTTACAGGCAAAGCCCAGGTGAATAGGATCATATAAGAAATGGAAACAACATTTATACAGATACAAGAATATGCTAAAACATATGTACATATTTACGGATTTAAGAATACATTATACAATTAGGTTTAGATGCCAAAATACTGCAAAACACAGAAGGAAACTTGATACCATGCTTAGAGGAGCTTGGTGGATCCTTTACTACAAGCAACTATGACACAGATGGCTTACATTAAAGAAATAACATAGCATCTTGTGTAAGGAAACTTAGTAGAACAGTAGATGTTCGAATGAGCACTGCTGCAGTAGCCTTTGCATAGGATACAACAGATGGCTAGTTTCCAAAGCTTTAGGGCACCTTCCACCTGCCTAAAATATCAGTCTTCTCGAGCTGAGCTCAATCAATAGACAAGCCTTTCAGAGCTTTCATGTCAATAGAGAGAGGGAGGCTGAGCCAAAAAGGACAATGCTAGGAACAACAAAAAAATGTCCACACCTTGGCATAAACAACACAGCAAACAACAAGGGGGGGGGGACTTAGCAATTACTGTAGCAGTGATGACTTGAACATCTATTCTTGTGCTAATTGATACTGCTGCAGTAGCCTCAGCTACAAAGGTATATTACCCTACCTTACTACATTTGGGAGGTGGAGCATTTTCTATCTTTGGCAATAAAAACATCCTTGAACAAAAACCTTTCCCCAACTGGTAATGTGGAACTGGTTCTATCATTGTGGGACAGCATGTGATGAAGGACAGGTGGAAATAAAAGTCTGGTGGATGAGGGATTATCCCCTGGAAAGGAAGAATGTTCTTCCACTGCCATATGTAATTTTGATGAATGATCTTCAGAACCCACTTGTCTGAAACTATTGCCAAAGAGAACATCGAGATTCACATTTTCTAGAAGGGAAATCAGACTGCCATAGTAAGGTGGGGGGCAAGGTTTCTTAAATAATCATTCTGACTTGTTGGACTGTTTTTGGTATAGCGAGGTTCCAGAATTATTTTTGGAACCCCCATCGCCATTTCTTCTTAAACATTTGTTTACCTTCATTTTGTTGAGACAGTGCATTTTGTTTTTTGCCAAAACTGGATGAGGGGTTACAGAATCCCTTACATAATTTGGAAAAGGAGGGCTGAAAAATCTTAAGAGATTCCCTGTATCAACTAATCTTTTTCAACAAACTTTTTGATCACTTCAGCAGCAGAGGGGGGCAAAAACTAAATCTCTCTCTATCTAGAGGAAATTTTAAAATCTCATTTTTAACATCATCTGGGAGGTTCTCAGAATGCATCCTAGCAAATCTCCTCAAAACAGTACCAGTGGCCATAGCCCTGAAAGAAATATCAATGTAGTCATACACACACTGTAAACAATGAGTTGTGACTTGTACAATAGATGTAACTAAATTATTTTAAGCAGATTTGTCATCACAAGAAAACACTGCAGACAAAAGACAAAACATTCCTCATAGTTCACAATTAGTCAGAACAAATCTTAACATATGAGCCTGACAATTCAAAATTCGGAACATCAAAGTTGCAGAAGCATACACTTGCTCCTCATCAATTATTTTCCCATCTTTGTCAGAAAGTGTAGATTGGAATTAACTAAATGTTTAGCAGCAGTAGGACTAACTAAAGCTATAGATAATGGGTCAGGTTTGGGAAGACTGTATAAAAACTTAAAAGACTGAGGAACCTTATTTATTTATTTTTTATTCGACATTTCTTTACCAGAATGGTCCGACTGGGCAAAAGCCCATTTTCAACCAAGGCCATGACAAAAAATCTCCATAGGTTATCAAATAACAGAAGCAAATAAAACAAAGATATCAGGAAAGGTTTTTTTCTTTAATACTAAAGAAAGGAAAAAAGGAAAAAGAATGACCAATGGTCAGACTAATAGACAGCATGGAGGGGGGGGGGTGAAACCCTAACGCACATGAAAACAAGATAGGAAAGAAACTGAGGAAGAAGTTTAGCAAAGTTCAATAAACTTCAATAAAGTTTGACAAAAAAAGGAAGAATCACTTACCTGCACTTGAAGCAATGGAATCACGTCTGTGCTGGATGGTCGCAAATGAGATCTGGGGAGCTAGAGGAAATGTGAGGCACCATGGGAGAGGGAGGAGCTCCATGCCCATACCACAAGTCCTGCAAAGTGGTCAAACTGGACCTGACATCTGATCCCAAGACCCATCAGTGAAGACGAAATGGACAACATCAGATTTCTGGTTATCTACCCATACAGCTAAGGCTACTACAGCAGTGATGAATATAAAGAACATAGTACAGTTGTGTAAGATGAACTTCCCATAACAGCAGAAGTTCGAATGACCACTGCTATACATTGTATCTGTCTTTTTAATGGCAGCTGGATGATTAACAGGAAAATTGCAGGCAGTAACAGACACATCCTCCAGTGCTGACAGAACCGGAAGAATGGGTGAAGGTTCTAGAAATTTCTTCTGTAACAGCTCATAGTATTTTCTGAGGGACTGAAAAACCTCAGTGTTCTCAAACTGAAAACACTAGCACATTCTAGAAATACTTTCAGAGAAACAGAAAGAGAAATTCCCATAGAGAGATATAGAAACTGAACTCGCCTCTGAATTTGAATCAGAAATCTGAGGAGAAAACTCTGCATCTGTCCCTTCATCTTCCTGTCCACATTCAGAATCTTGAATCTTTTCAGGAAAAGAGGTATCCCTCTTTCTTTTACCAGAATCTACTTTATAGGTAGGATCAACAACCTGATTTTAAACTCTGAGACATGCACAGAAAACTACTCCTGTGTAAAGAAGTTTGAGAAGGAGTAGATTCATGTTTTGTTTTCTGTTTCTTTTTGACAGGAAAAATGAAGCTAACAGTGTCATAGCAGCAGCTTCCTCAGGGATGGGTACAACATTCTAACAGAAGAGGGAAACCTTCCCTGTTCTCACTCCTGGGACAGACTCTCCCTTAATAACTGAGGGGATTCCAACAGTCGCAGAGGACGTGGCTATCAACCAGTCCATAGTGGCTGTAGGTGCTACACCAGAGGGAACTGAGGTAAAAAAAAATGAGTGATCTGAGGTACAACTAATGGTCACCGTAGAGTTATCCACCTGCAGCTGAGGCAAATTGCTAGCCTGCTGTGGTAGCAAAGGTTGCTTACTTAACTTTTTCTTTTTGTGGCTTTAAGAAGGACTGACTGAGGGGCCAACAGTTTGTTTCAAGGTCAGGATGAAAATGGTGCCTCATTCCCAACACTTTGCCAGCCCCAAAAATTAAAATACAATTACTTTAAACAGCTTTAAAAATGACAAAAAATAGAGCTCTCTCGTTTAAAAGTACAATTCAGTCTCATGACAGCCCATTAAAATGCAAACTCCTCGCTTTGAAATAGCTTTCCTGAACAGGAAAGTATTACACAATAACATTTTTTTAAATGAAAGATTTTTTTACCCCAAAGGGAACTTATCTGCCCAGCAAAAGAACAGCACAAGCTAATGGTTAATCCTCAAAAGTCTTAGAGGAGCATACTCTTTGGCGATAGGAAAGCTCTGAAGGGCTTGGTGCCTAAACCTGTTTTTTTAGTTAGTTCAGATGAAACTGGCTGATGGTTTGGGTGCATGAAAGTGCCTTGAAGCTTTGGAATTTGGCCAGCTGTTATATCCTATGCAGAATATAACCCATGTACCTAGGGCTACTGCAGCAGTGGTCAATATGCATAACATATGATGTTTCTAGAAGAGGTATAGAGTGAAGAAAGCTTTAGGAAGGGATACAAAGGGGAGAAGAATAAGAAATAAGTAAGAGTAGACAGGACAGGAAGTGTGAAAGATGAGAAGAGATAAGGAAGGTTCAAAGTAAAGGCTAAAAAGGTCATGCAGACAAACCATTCAATAAAAACTGCAAGAAAAGGCCCAGCCATGCTAGAGTTTTCACTGTATAATACCTTAAGCATCTTATAAAGGAGGCTTGTGGGATATATGCAAATGATCCCTTAAGGGCATACTGTGTTTCATCTACAAGGCATCTGAATGCCCATGATGTTTTACTTTTTTAAGTCTTTATTGGTACATTCAGGATAGTAAGCCAAACACCACAGCAGGCTAGCAGTTTTTTTTTATTGACCTCATCAGCCATGTAGCTGAGACACTGTATGTCCTTTGCTATCAAGAGGGGATTATGGGTAAGGGGAGTAGCCTGAGACCTGGATCCAAAGCCTGATACTGGCTGAAGTCACATCCTAGTCAGATGCAGTAACCCAAACATTTAGGAATGGAGAGAAGAGACAATTATCAGATAAAGCATTAAAACAGATGAAAGCATCCCACCCCACCAAAAAACATTTGGAAAAGGTAACTTAAGTGCCCTCCAGAAGCTAGGCAAAGCTAGGCACTCCTGAAGCCACCACTGTAGAAGATTACACAGGTGGGGAGCTTGGTAAGAAAATGAAAGAAATCTTGAAGTTTCAAAATGCACCTGTGGAACTGCCATCAATACCTGGAAGGCTTAGCACATACCCTAGGTAGGGCAGCAGTGCGCCATTAGCTCCATCAAGTAGGGGGTCCTAAGTCATGAGTGGACAAATATGCTAACACTAAAATCTGAATAGATAATCCTATATTTCACAAGAAGCCAATGTAGGCTGCCCAGAGCATGTGTAATGTGCTGGTAATATGCTGTACCAGTTGGTAGCCTTACAGCAGAGTTCTGCACCATCTGCAAGTGGTCCAATTCAGTGTTAAGAGCTCTCAGGTAAAGGGCATTGTAATAATCCAACCTTAAAAAGACCAAGGCATCTACAGCAATTGATAGATAACCTTGAAATAACAGGTGCTTGACCTTGAAATTGTCGGTAATTTGAAACATGAGGATTTAACTATGGCTGACACCTGTTCCCAAAGTGTTAGTCTAGAATCCAAAATAACACGAAGATTATGCACCTTATCAACAAATTCAAGCTTAAGTTGAACTGGGAAAGGGAGGGGTCCAAGAGTTCCTTAAAACTGCTTGAACTTCCAAGGCCTCAGTTTTTGAGGTGTTGAGTATCAGCTTATTTTGAATTAATGAAAAATGCAGTAGCATGGCGAGGGTGGTGCAAAGGGGCATATGCCCTTGGCGCAACCTGTTACAGGGCACAATCTGAGTGCCGTCCCTGCATTCTTTTTGTACTGGCATTTCTAAGTGACATTTTTGTGCTGTTGCTGGAAGGAAGGGGGCATGTGCTTCAGATTGCCATGAGCAGTCTATTGGAGTATTTCCTTTTTTTTGCTCTTTAATATAAGCAAGGGGGTTACAGTGGTGCGGCAGTAGCGTTGTTACCTCACAGCAAGAGGTTCTCCCGTTCGATTCTCAGCTTGGGTTGGGAGTGCCTTCTGTGTGGAGTCTGCATGTCCTTCCCGCAGTCAAGTGGGCGTTCGAAAGACATGCATTGAATGGGCGTGCCTTCGTTGAAGGTTTGGCATCGGGCTGGCAACTTGACACCATAAAAAACAGCTGCCAATCATTAGCAGACCGGAGTTCCGCTGTGGCAACCCCTAACCGGGAAAAGCCGAAAGCCTAACAAACAAACTATAAGCAAGGGGGTTGGGTGCTAGTTTGGAGACTGGTATTGGGTGAGTCAGCTACACCTCTGCAAAAAATGTAAGGCTTCTATATTGTCAGACAGAGAATGCTCACTTGCCATATCTTATTGGGGAAAACAGAGATACATTTGTGTGCCATCAGCATAACTATAGTATGCTAAAACCATCTTCCTTAACAGACCACCTATAGGAAGCACATAAACCATGAATAGTAGACAGCTTAAGATAACACCATGTGGTACTCCCCATTCCAAAGGATATACACAAAATGAATCAATCCTGGAATAGACCTTTGGGAAACAGCCAGACACCCAAGAAATGTTCTATGACTGAGCTGGAAACACTACAATATGTTTGCAGACGTTCTATCAGAATGTCATGGACTATGGTATCACATGGTGCTGAGACATCCAGGAGGACCAACACTGAATAGCATCACCAATCTCTAGCCAAAAGATCAAAGTGCTATACTTAACTCTTTGGTGTGCTGAAATGTGTACATTCTCTGCTAACACATTATACACACATACAAAAAACATACAAAAATATCCACTCCGCCACCCAACAAGGCAGCTGCAACAGTTCCAGCAGAATCCGTAGTGCAACAATAAGCATTCTACTTCTCAAAAAAAGAAAGAAAAGGAATCAAGCTCTATCCCACCACAGTGATCAGTTTTCAAAATTAAAAGACTGTAAATCACTTCCTGATACCTAATTCATAATGACTATCATGTCAAATGGTAATAGACAGAAACTTAACAGCAATGAAGTGAACAGTAATCAAGGCAAAGAGAAAGAACAGAAAATACAAGGTAGTTCCACAGAAAATATCTACGTATGTAGAAATTTTGGGGAAAAGAAAGAAGCATGTCTTAAACACAAAAGAGGAAACAGGTATGGTACACCATGGTGTTCAGAATGTACTGATGTAAAAAAGAAGTTATGTTCTTACCATAACGTTCCATGTGAGTTGTTCATCTCGCCTTTGTTCTTACACACGGGTTCGGAGCCGATCCCTCGGCCCCGAGTCGGCCACATTCCAAGCTCTGCGTCTAAGAGAAGCTCGAGGCACAGTCACTATCCCATGATCCTCTCCTGCTAATCCTCAGATCTAGTTTGCTATGAAAACCAGACAACAGAAGACATACCCGCCTATACATGCATACGTATCAATACACATATATACGTATATACACAAAAATGTAAGGACAGATATGCGCATATATATTACACATGTCCGAATATGAACGCATACATAGAGACAGGCAGTCCAAGGGGACCATGAGAAAAGACAACCAGCCACCAGACGTACCTGTTCTTCCAGAAGACAGAGGGGGAAGGAGGGTGGGAATGTAAGAACAAAGGCGAGATGAACAACTCACATGGAAATTTATGGTAAGAACATAACTTCTTTATGTGAAGTTGTTCGATCTCGCCATTTGTTCTTACACACGGGTAGCGTCCCTTGCACCCTAAACCCTGGGTGGCTCATGGGAGAACATTCCTGAGAACAGTGGTACCAAAGGAAGCCCTGTCCCTGGAGGCCCTGTCCACTTTGTAATGAGTAACAAAGGTATGAGGTTTGGCCCAGGTAGCCGCTGCACAAATGGTATCTATTGGTAAGCGAGCAGCATGGGCTAAGGAAGTAGAAATAGCTCTAGTAGAATGAGCTTTAGCTTTGAGCAGAATAGACTGATTGGAAGATGAATAAACACAGTTTATGCAGTCCGAAAGCCATTTGGATAACGTGATTTTTGTTACTGCAAGACCTTTCTTATTATCTGCATGAGAAACAAAAAGTTGATCCGATTTCCTGAATTCTTTTGTTCTGTCCAGATAAAATCTCAGCTGTCTGTGCACATCCAATTTGTGTAACATGTATTCCAATTTATTGGTATGGTGCCTGAAAAAAGTGGGAAGTTCTATGGACTGATTAAGATTAGATTCTGAGCAGACTTTTGGTAGAAAGGACGGATTAGTACGTAAAGTGACCCTATCCGGGTGAAAGATCAGATACGGGAGTCTAATTGACAGTGCCTGTAGCTCTGAGACTCTGCGAGCTGAAGTGATTGCAACAAGAAACAGGGTTTTCCAGGAAAGATATTTAAGTGGGCATGACGAAGCTGGTTCAAAGGGTGATAACATGAGTTGGGATAGCATCAGATTTAAATTCCAAGGAAAAACCGGACTTCGAACGGGTGGTCGGACATGATAAGTTCCTTCATGAAAGCTCTACAAAGTCTGTGAGACATAATTGTAGCGCCCCTTTCACCCACATGAAAATAAGATATGGCAGCCAGCTGTACCTTTATGGCGGATGTTGAAGCCCCCTGATTAAAAAGAGTAGATAGAAAATCTAGAACCTTATGAATAGGAGCAACCAAGGGATCTATACCTTGTTTGGAAGCCCAACACACGAAACGTTTCCACTTGCTCTTGTACAATTTTCTAGTGGAGGTTTTGTGGGAAGAAAGCAAAATATGTTGTACTGCTGGAGACAAAAGATCTGACCTGGCTAAGCTGGGAAGTGGAGCAGCCATGCTGTCAATTTGTGGGACGAAAAAGAGGGGTGAAGAACTCCTGACAAGTGGGTCAGAAGGTCTGGCACTGGGTCCAGAGTCCAAGGTTCCTCTATTTGGTGAGCTTGGAGGAAGGGGAACCAGATTTGTCGAGGCCAGAATGGTGCTATCAAGATGATCATCCTTTCTAGACCTTTAGCTTTCTGCAGAAATTTTAAGATTAGTGGAACAGGAGGGAAGGCATATAGGAGACTCGGGGGCCAATCGTGCACAAGTGCGTCCCTGGGGGTGCCCTCCGGAGGGGGAAGTAAGGTGAAATAGCTTCTGCATTTTGTATTCAAGGGGGATGCAAAAAGGTCGCAGCAAGACTGGCCCCATCTGCGGAATATCCTTTCTGCTACTTGATTTTTGAGGGACCACTCGTGAGGCAACAGGATGGCTCTGCTCAATCTGTCCACTATTACGTTGGACGTCCCCCGGACGCGCATTGCTATGAGAAAGCATCCGGTGGACACAGCCCATTGCCAGATTCTCAGGGCCTCTCTGCATAAGGGGTAAGACCTGGTTCCTCCTTGTTTGTTTATGTACCAGACCACTGACATGTTGTCTGTCTGAATTGCAACTGTTCCCAGAGGTAAGTAGTCGTGAAAGTGTTGCAACGCCAGGAACATTGCTCTCAACTCCAGGACATTGATGTGCAGACTGTACTCCATTTTTGACCACTCGCCTTGAACTGTTCTTCCCTGGAAAAGTCCCCCCACCCTATCAGGGAAGCGTCCGTGGTCACTGTGGCTATGGGGGGGGGGTGAATGGGCAGCCTATCGTAAGCTCGTGGCTGTTCATCCACCATCGAAGATCCCGCTTGCAAGACTCCGTGAGCAGGATGTTGTGTGACAATGGTAGCCGTTGGTAAGACCACTGCGTGAAGAGTAGCCACTGGAGGATCCTCATGTGCATTCTCCCTAGGGAGACCGTGATAAGGGTATCTGCCATCATGCCTAAAACGTTCAAGACCTGTGTAGTGGGGACTCTCTTGTTTTGTAGAAGAGTAGAAATCTGTTCTCTCAAGGCTGAAACTCTTGTTTGGGGAAGCATGATCAGAGTTAAGGTAGTGTCCAATTCCTCTCCTATGAATGATATATGCTGTGAGGGCGACAAGGCAGATTTTTCGAAGTTCAGCATTATGCCTAAACGGGAACAGAGATTGATTGTATAGTTCCTGGCTTGCAATACGTGATGCCTGGTGGTGGCGGTAAGGAGCCAGTCGTCTAAGTATGGAAACACCTGGAATCCTAGTCGTCTCAGGTGGGATGCCACTACTGCCATGCACTTGGTGAACTCCCTGGGGGCTGAGGTGAGGCCAAAGGGCAGAGCTCAAAACTGAAAATGACTGGCTCCCAGCTGGAAGCGCAGGTGATCTCTGGATGGCCTGGTCATTTTTATGTGGTAGTATGCATCCTTGAGATCTATAGAGCACATCCAATCATTCATTTGAAGAAACAGAAGGATCGATTGTAGCGTGACCATCCGGAATTTCTCCTTCTTCACGAAGGTATTGAGTTTGCTGAGGTCCAGTATCGGCCTCCAGTCCCCTGCTTTCTTTGGAACTAAAAAGAACCTTGAGTAAGTTCCGGATCCTATTTGGTCTGCCAGGACTGGCTGGATGACTCTTTTTTCTAACAGCCTTTGTATTTCTATGGCTGCCTGATCCTGCAGAGTGGGTGGAACATCTGGGAATCTTTTTTTGGTGGGAGGATTGTCTAAGAGAGGGATGTTGTATCCTCTGGTTATTATGCTTTTTACCCAGGAATCTGAAGTGAGATTTAGCCAGCCCTCTTGGTATAAAGCCAAGCGACCCCCGACTGCCTCCAGAGAAGAACAGCCGGGCCTCCCCTCAGGAGTGCTGGAAGGGCTTCCCAGGAACACTATCCCTGTCACCCTGGTTCTGCGGACCCCCTCTGCCGCCTGGGTGTCGTCTTCCATTCCTTCCCCCTTCTCAGTCTCTGGAGGGGGTTTCACTAGGTGTGGATTGGAAAGCTCCCCGAGTCTTCCGGAACCACATTTTTCCACCTCTCTGCCCTTTGGGGTATGGTCTAGAAGGGGTGGAAAATGGACCCCTATGGCAGACAGGGTCTTTCCTTCTTGCTCACACCTAGTGAGCGTCTCCTTCACTTTGGGCCCAAACAAGGAGGAGCCATCAAAAGGGGCATTAACAAAGGAAGACTTGAAGGCTTCCGCAAAGGAGCATAGGCGCATCCAGGATTGTCTCTTCAGAGCGATCGCTGAAGCTGCAGCCCTACTCGATCCCTCGGCTGCATACAAAATGAGCCGCATGGATGAGTTAACGATAGAGTTTAAGGTATTGAGCTGTGCTGTCACCTTGTCGGAGACAGCAGCATCTGTGGTACCCTGTAGAGTATCTCCCAATTCCTTGAGGAGATCTCTCTGAAGACGGGTAAAATGAGTGAGGTATTTCAGCGATCGCATGGAAAAAGTCACTGAACTAAAAATGCACTTCCCGTACCTGTCCATCGTCCTAGAGTCTTTGTTAGGAGGATGAACAGAGGAAGATGCTTCAGACATTTCTTTCTTGGTGGCCGCCGCCACCACCATAGCATCAACTGGGACTCCCTTGGTGAGATACGCTTTATCCTGGGGAGCAGTGATGTACTTATTGGGCCTCCGAGGGGCTGGTTCCAAAGTGTCAGGGGACTCCCACACCCTTCGAGCTATTAAATCCATTAACTCGTCGAAGGGCGGAGTTACCCAGGAGGTGGAAGGTTGAGCCCCAAAGGCCTTCAGCAACACCAACTCATCCTCAGTGGGGGTAAGTGACTGCCAGTCACCCCTCTGTTTGAGAATTTCCAGGATGTCGGCAAATGAGACATCCTCGGAGAGGACCGTGGGGACCCCTCTGACTCATCCAAGTCAGTGTCCGATGTCAATGATTCCTGTGGGGAATCAAGGTGCCTCATCTTGCACAATCTCTTCCTTGGGACTTCATCAGAGGGGACATCTGGTGAAGCTTCCGAGGAGCAGGGTTCACCCTCTGGGGCTGACTGAGGCTTTGGGTCTCTACGCTTGGTGGGGACCGGTGGTGCAGAGACAAAACGCGGACCTTTCGGGGAGGGAGAAGAGGAATCTGAAGATGTGAATGTCTTACCAGACAAAACCTTCCTCATGGCCTCGAAGGCACCGGAGCCCCAGGCCGAGGACTTCACCGGTTCTGAAGAAGATGGTAGCCTCCCCGGGCCCAGAACCACGGGCTCCGATCCAGAGGACGGAGCCGAACTAATCTGTGCCGAGGCACCGAGGGGAAGAGTCGGAACCAAAATTTCGGTTCGACTCTCCCTCCCGGAACCAAGGAGAGACTGTCGGCTCCGAGACTCCTCGATGGGTACCGAGGGTGTCAAGGTCAGTGGAGCCGAAAGCACTAAAGAAGGCTTCAGCTTCGGGGGATCAACAATCATCAGATCCTCGACTCCCGGCTCCGATGACTCAATGAGTCTCGAAGGAGGATCTATGGATGGAACAGGAAGGGCTTCAAGCTTCGAAACCAATTGGAACAAAACCGCAATTAGTTTGGATAAGGCCGTGTTCTCCATCAGCTTCTGCACCACTCGATCCACATCGGTGTCTGACAGTGCTCTGGAGGAACGGGTTGAAGAGGTCACCGAGCGAAGGATCGATGAAGGGAGCACCTTTGACACCGGCTCCAAGGCCTGGACCTCGCCCTGAGGCAGCAGCTCAGTGCTCGGCTCCAAGGTCTGTGGAGCCGGCGACTGAATCTTAACAGAGGTACTCGGAGCCGATGACCTGGGCTCCGATACCATCGAAGACTTCGACCCCTCCGAAGACTTTGATGACTGGTCTGCCTTCTCTAATGCCTCCTGAAACTCCGGCTTCAGGAGACCCCTCTCAATCAGTTTCCTGCGTCTTTCCATCATCACTCTGCCACTAAATGAGTGGCAGATGGAGCAGTCCTCCTGAAGATGGAGAGGGCCTAGACAGTAGACGCAGGAAACGTGGTTGTCTGTTAAGGACATTTTCTGTCCACACTGGCAACGTTTAAAACCAGACTTGGCTTTCTCTGACATATTCTGAATAGAAAAATACAGT
This sequence comes from Protopterus annectens, assembly GCF_019279795.1. NCBI lineage: Eukaryota > Metazoa > Chordata > Ceratodontiformes > Protopteridae > Protopterus > Protopterus annectens. The sequence goes on along the minus strand of NC_056744.1, from coordinate 403,025,931 downwards.
ATGAATACTAATATGTATATAACTGTATATATATATATATATATATATATATATATATATATATATATATATATATATACACACACACACACAATAACTAACCTGACTAAACACACAGGTAAAAAGTTACAACAAGACGTTAACTAGGAAAAAAGGTACTTCACACAGAAAAATCTGACAGAGCCCTGACAGAAAGATATTGGCCTAAGGCCTAGGAGCAGCTGCTCCCACAAATTCTTAAACACTATTTTAAACACTATTTTAAAACAACACGTGCACACACACACACACACACACACACACACACACTACTACTAACTAATACTAAGAAAAATCTCTAATTATTTTTAACTTTTTAGAAATATATAGAATTTTTTTATATAGAAAAAAGGATACTGGCCCGAGCTCTCACTCGACGTTGAGACCTGTTGCAGCGGCAAACTAGATCTGAGGATTAGCAGGAGAGGATCATGGGATAGGGACTGTGCCTCGAGCTTCTCTTAGACACAGAGCTTGGAATGTGGCCGACTCAGAGCCGAGGGATCGGCTCCGAACCCGTGTGTAAGAACAAACGGCAAGATCGAACAACTTCACATCTGTTGCTTTCAGTAAGAGTTTAATCACTTTCTGTGGTGTGAAACAAACCTGTCTGAAAATAGCATAAATCTATCTTCCAGCAGGATTTGGATGACAGACTAAAGTGACACAAGCTTGTATGAATGCATATCTGGGAGAATCACCATTTTGGAGAAGTGTTTACATATTAATGAAAAAATTGCAGCATTTCATAAGAGAGAATGTCACACTGCCAAGTGGTCTGTATAGTGAGAACATATGGATCATATGGCCAGAACACTCAGATGCCATTTCTGGAGTACATATTTAATGGGAGCAAATACAATTATGTTACTTTTACAGTGCGGTATGTTCTTGCATCAGTTCCAAACATTAAAATCTAAAAGAGATGCAGTCAAAAGGACATAAAAAAATCATTTGACCCTTCATGCACTACAGTATACATATATAAACTACTTTTCTGCACAAAAACAAAAATTAAATGCACCATTTATTTCTACAACTGCAACCTTTAATTCATTTCATTGTTGGTTTTATGTTAGAACATTTAATTTTTTTAGTGGTTTAATTTTTTTCTTTTGACAAACTGCTCAGCTGTATTCAAAAGATTATGCACATTACTAATGCCATAGATTTTAAATCCATTCTATTATTTTTTAAGCTTTTAGCTTGATTATTGTTCCTGTTTTAAAACAGGTCTTTCTTTTGTCCAACACTCAAAATATTAGCAAAATAAAGAATATATCCTCAACTACAAAAAGTATATTTTAAACTGACACAAAGAAGTAAAACAAATATGAAAATAATGTAGATTTTGTCTCTGAAATGTTTGCTCCATACCATGCACTGCAAGACTGAACTCTCGTGTAGTTTTGCCTGCAATGTTGCTTGCAACACATGTATAGTTTGCTCCATCCACTAAATCTGCATTGTTAATTTGCAGGTAGCGTCCACTTGCTAAGATACGGATTCGAGGTGTAGCCTAATCAAGCAAAAAAAAAAGTGTTAAGACAATATAAATATAATTATTGCATGCAGTAACATAAACCACCATGGAAGTCAATAATCTGTGGAAGTTTGTCTCATTTATCCATTTATTTTTCATTTGTTAACACACACATGCTCACACATATGCATACACATTGAATTTTCTGTATTTTTACAGCAAATTAAAAATAGTGTAACTCACTTCACTACCTTGCCACTACATGCATGAACCATGAAAAAAACTGAAGGCACAGGTTCTCTATGAAGACATGTGTCCATGAATAATCTAGTTGATGCACCAAAGTATTTCACTCCATCATGCCAACATAAAGTAATTCAAAAATATCCAATGCAAATAAACTTCATTATATACACACTATGGAAATTGAGGGGCAGTATAGCACAGCTAACAAGATGTAAGGCAACACTCTGTTGTGCTTTCTAGAACAAACATTTGCGGATGGATGGGAAATGAAAACACATAGACAGGAACTATATGTGTAAATGTTGTGTTGGACACAAGAGGAGTATGTCAACAGTGCTGAGCAAATGTATATACATATTAACATACAGGCAGACAAACTGTGAAATAGGGTCTATCACTAAAACAGAACAAATAGTTTCTCCTGCCTTCACACACAAAGACAGCTGGCACCTCTCATGACCAGACCTACAGCACATATACAACTCCACCTAAACTGACAATCTCCACTGGTTCCTCAACAAATTCCCAGCTTTCACAGTGGAAGAGTTCCAACTCACCCATCACCCAATGTGCAGCCATTCTGCAAGTCTCGCCTCCTGCAGGAAGTTGTTGGCTAAGGAGAAGAGTTCCTGAGGCCATCTCTCTTATTATTCCCCCTTATGATCTCCGCAAACTTCAGGTCAACAGGTGGAAGACATAGGGGGAATGCTGCACTGCTGTCTTTAATGTCTGGGGCAGGTGATTTTATTGAGGAAATCAATATGCCTCTTCTTGCAGTTATGCATATCTCCTTTCCTTAGTGGGGAGAAACCGAGAAGGAAGTGGAAGGAGAAGCTGACCCAGATCTGTGGGAAAGATCCTGCTGTTGATCAGCTTGTGAGCTCATTTCCACAGAGCTCACAAATACTCTTTGCTCAGAGCAAAGATAAGTAATTTTAAATAGATTTTTTTTCATTTTTACAAGATATGTAATAGTACTGCTGCTTTATTTTCAAATTATTTATTGTATTTTCTACCCTTTATCACTGTAAAGTGCTACGTTTTTCACTAATCTTCCTGCTGGTTTCTCTGTACTGTAGTTCTTTTAAAAGTGTGTTTCTAGCTAGTTTGCTTGATTGTCCTGTTTGAATTTACTTTGGGCTAACTGTAGTGTGATTTTAAATTAGGAAGGCTTAAGACTGCTTTTTCTAGTGGTAGCAGAACGTGACTTGGTCTGTCTGAGCTGGGAATCACACAGGATGGCTTTAAGTGAGACAGCTCGATTGATTAAAAGGCTATTTGCTTTGTTTAGTCAGTGTCCTCAGCCTCTATAAATTTGGTGTGTTAGCACAGCTCCTGGCTCATTTCCACAGTCACAAACATGTGGCTTGTATCCAGTGCAATCCTATCAAGATCAGAATTTAAACTGTTTTTTTTTGCACTAAGACATTTAAAAGTACTGTTGCCGCTATATTTTTGAATTATTTGTTGTATTTTCTGCCCTTTATCACTGTAAAGTGCTATACCTTTTACTGACCTTGCTGCTGGTTTCTCTGCATTACAGTCATTTTAAAAAGTGTATGTTTTGAGCTAGTTTAAAAATGTGTGTTTTGAGCTAGCCAATTCTGGCTGAACTTACTTGCTATACTTTACTAACCCCCTTCAACCTAAATCACACTTCACAACCCTCTCCAGCCTTCTACTCCACTCCTTTCTTTTGTTTTTCCCACTATGTTACCTTATCCACTTCATCTCCGCAGACCTTTCTTCTACCTCTTTCCTCCTTACTCACCTAAGCTACATGAAGATACCCTACGCTGCACTCTTCTTATAATCTCCTCCTCTCCATCCTGCTTCCTTCTATAATCATTACATGAACACTATTTAAAATACTAAGACATCACTCAATTTCCCCTCACTGTTTCTAATCATGTAATCTCTAATATATCTTTAAATATCTTACTAGAATTGTCTCAGGTCTCATTTATCCCATTCTAATCTATGCAACAAATAATATGACTATTGAGTTTGTCCTCATGTATTTTTTCCAACTCATGTTATTGTTTTTCATTGTACTCTAATACGAAACATATGTTCTATGTTGTTTCTCATTACAACATTTTTTCACTTTCATGTTTTGTAGTGTAACAAACCACTTCCTTATTTAAAGTATTTGCACTTGATTTTTGAAAGACTGTGATTGTGGAGTTTTTCTCCCCGGGCCTCCAATGAAAATGGACACTTTCTGGCCCAGTTGAACATTTCCTGATAAACAAATGTCCAATAAATAAATAAACTGTCCTGTCTGAATTCATTTTGGGGTAACTGTAGTGTTGTTTTATATTAAAAAGCCCTGGGACTGTTTTTCTGTGGCAGTAGAAGACAGCCTGGTCTGTGTGAGCAGGGAATCACACGGGAAGGCTTTACACGAGACTGCTTGATTGGTTAGAGGGCCGTATGCTTTGTTTATTCAGCACATTTGTGAGACACTGCTCATTGCCCAGTAGTGGTTAGCAGTGCCCTGTATGTACACAGGCACACAGAATTCATAGTTTCCATATAAAACTACTCCTGAAATTGCCATAGTACTTAGTTGCATAAAGAACTACTAATTTGAGCCCTAAGAAGCACCCCCACAAGCTTAGTCTTAGATAGTCCTGATTGTAGTCTATACTCTTTACAGCAAACAAGCTAGCCAGCTGTAAATCCCCTGTTGTACCATCCGCTTCCAAAACATGAAATAAGGATCCATGATCATGGACATGCACTTCCCCGTTATCTCTGCAGCCAGCCTTGTGGATACAGGTGCCCTGAGGCAATGTAGCAACTGTCTAATGTTTACTGAGAACCAGTTAATTCTTAAACAAACTGATATGGTGTGTGAGAGATGTAGCTACATAATGTCAGTGGAGGCAAGGATCTCATAAACAAGCAATTATAATAACAAACAGGTTGTCAGTAGCATGCACACTACACTCACCTCACATAGTATGCAGCAGATACACAGACCCATATATGCTGAATGTAATCTCACTAAACCACAAAGACATCCAAGACATTGCACAAACAAAAAATTTTCCTCAGAAGTCCACAGCATTCCAGAAAATTAACACCCAACATGACACATCTTGACACATCCCACAGTATCTCAGCTTCTAACCCATAAGGCACACCATCACACAATTATGTCCCACTCACCAAGCTAAGCAAGGACAGCTTAAGGCCAGTTGTCTGTTAGGGGCCAGGATTTGTCAAATCATGCATGTACTTAGGTCAATGAGCCACATGTACCAGTATGACTCAAAGTTCATGCAGGTGTAAATGACCTGAGATGTACATCCCTGGACTACATGAAGAGAGACATGATGGAGCTCTCGGACAATGTGTCCCTGGCCCCTATAAGCCTAGCACTGGGCAACATTCAACCTTCTCCAAGGATGATCCCACAATATGAATAGAAAATAACTGGCTAACAGTTGGCTTAGAGTATGGTGTCATTTGAATGAGGTACAATAATTGTCATTCTGGGAGGATATGATCGATAGATCATGCTGCTTGGCCAGAGATGGTCAGCACCTGTTCTCTCTGGGATTTTGAATATTGGCTAAAAGAATGTCCCCCCCACACTGCCTTTATTAGGCATTGCCAAACTGGTATACCTACTGACATAGCTAAACTAGCCTAGGAAATTCTGAAGATCCTACTGTTCAATGCCAGGAGTCTAAACAAGAAACTCGACTCCCTGTAGGGTTTCCTTACCCTGAAGAATACAGATGTCTATGCAGTAATAGAGGCATGTTATAAAACCACTGGGAGCTCTCCTGGAGCATATGGCTAAAATGCCTTCCATACATTTAGACCAACTACTGCACAGGATGGGACAAAAAGTGGATGTGTCTCTATTTATATTGAAAACAAAACATACTTCAAGGTTGGCCTATCAGTATGACACATTTGAGCTTCTCCACATCCAAATTATCTTCAACAAAATCCCATGCCATATCCTTGCAAACTATAGGTCCCCCTCTATAACCCAGGAAAACAATAAAGTATACTTACATATACTGGAGACACTCCCCACTCAACCTAGTACCATACTCATGGGCAGCATTAACTACTTCGGTATAAATTGAGAATCATACACAATCCCTAACCTAACACCATACTCATGGGTGACTTTAAATACTCCAGTATAAACTGGGAATCATACATGATCCCTAACATGCAGGCCCAGAGATTGCTTGACTTTGGAAATGCAGACACCTTGGACCAGTTAGTCCTTATGCCAACTAGGGACACATACATTCTCAAGCTGGTCCTCACAAGTATGGCCAACAGTTGCACCCCCCCAAGTGTAATGTCTTCTACAGACTGGTTAGACCATAAAGCCGTCTCCTTTGAAATAAAGGTAAAATCAGGAACACTGGCTAATCTTGGAACTTTTAGGAATTATTGTAGGGTAAATGTCCTACTACTAAGTGATACCCCAGCATAATTTCAAGCCCCTAAACCCTGAGAACACTGCTGCTTATGTTGAATTGTTCACAAAACCCTGTGCAATCATATTAACAGTTGCATACAGATAACTGTACCTACCTGGATTAAAAACAGGATTAACTCAAAATGCAAGCCACTCTGGTGGAATCCTAACATCAGTAAGTTGTATAATAACAGGAAGAAATTCACGGCAAAAAAAGGAAGTGTAATGCTCAACAAGGTAAAAAAGTCAACTTACACAAGCAACTTTGGGGGTTAATCAAGTCCACCAAATCCAAAGTTGAGGTAAAATTAGCCTCATAGGCCCAGAACAATCACAAACATTCTTTAGTTATGTCTGTAACCTCAAACACAATATACTTCAATGTACCAAATTAATTGTAAATAGTACCACCCATACGTAGTCAGAAGACATAACAAACCTTCAGGCCTACAAATGTATCTCCAGTTTTATCATCCTCTCCCCTTAGGAAATACCCATATCCATAACTCCGCTAACTACCACAACAGAGCTGGTACAAAAGCCACTTTCCAATGCCAGCAACATTGCATCAACGGGTCCTGATAATATCCCAGTATGCATCCTTTATAACATGAAACAAGAACTATTGGGAACATTATAAGCACTGTTTAACTATAGCTTCCAAACAGGCTTTGTGCCAAATGAATGGAGGACTGCAATAGTTATCCTGCTGCACAAGGGTGGGCAATCCATGGACCATGAGAATTACTGACTCATAAGACTGACTAGTCTGGTAATTACAGCTATGGAGAGAATAGTCATATATATCGTAAATGACAGCATAAGTAACCTACAAACATTGGACCCAAATCGGTTCATGTGTGCCAAGGGCAGATCTTGATAACTGAGCCTTGTTTACTTCTTCAAGGTCACCAATGCAATGAATGAGGGCAAAATCCTTCCTCGACTGAGTCAAGGCATTTGACAGAATAACACACTCAGGCATTGTAGAAGCTCACTAAACTAGGTATAAACCCCAGATCACCCACTGGATAGCCAGATGACTTACAGACAGAGCCCAATAAGTTAGAATAGGGGGGATCTACTTCCACAAAAAGGCTAGTTACTAGTGTGGTGCCTCAGAGCTCAGTGCTGGGGGCCGCTCCTGTTTAGCATCTACTACCCTGAAGTCAAGGCTAAAGTCTAGGGCCTCTGGTTGATCACATTCATGCATGACAGCAAATTGCGTGCAGTTATTGAATCCCCAAGACATAAATATACAGCAAGAAGACCTGACACAGACTAATAACTGATTCCAGATTCATGGTATAAAACTCAATGCCAAAATGTGCATCAAATTATCTTTCAAAAAGACAGCCACTTCAGCAAACTACTACATTGAGAGCACACCTCTAGAAGTAGACTCTGTAGTCAGGGATGTGGGAATGCATGTAGAAAGTGATTTGGCATTTGACCATCATGTGTCGAATGTAGTGAGGAAATCATTCTATGTTGCACAACTTATAAGCAGGGGTATGGCATCTAGATCCAAACGTGTCACTGTTCCATTGTATCCTGCTCTCATAAGACCAATCACTAAGTACAGTGCACCCTTCTGTATGAATCTGGCCAGGCATATGGAACAACTGAAGTGACTTCAGAGGTTACACATAAAAAGAATGCATGGCATGGAAAGCAAGTCCTATAAGGACTGCCTAAAAGCCTCGTCGTTATACTTGGCCTCCTACAGGTTGTTGAGAGGTTGTTGAGAGGTGACCTACACCTGGCATACAAAGCTTCATTCAATCCAGCCCTAACAGACCTTCTGCATATCCTTAAACAAATAGCATCAGGATCACCCAAATCCTGGGACCTAAACCCTGCCTGCAACATAAATGGGACATGCTGGAGGGACAGGTATGTGTATCAGAGACTAATCCTTCCCTGGAACAGGCATCCCAACCATGTGAAGCAGAGTTCATCTCTGCACTTATTCAAATAAAACTTGGATCAGTGGCTGGAGAATGTTTATATATATATATATATATTATATATATATATATATATATATATATTATATATATATATATATATATATATATATATATATATATATATATATATATATATATATATATATATATATATATATATATATATATATATATATATATATATATATATATATATATATATATATATATATATATATATATATATATATATATATATATATATATATATATATTCACGAATAAAATACCCTAGAGAAGCCAAGAACAAATGGATAACCAGGTAGGCTGCCTTAATAAAGGTATGGTGGGATGTCGGTGAAGAAGCTAGACTACAGGTAAAGCCTTGAGAAAGGCTGTGCGTGCCAGCTTGTGGTTGAAGGCTGAGTAAAGCCTTTAGAAAGGCTTCGTATACAGGTCGTAGTTCTGGCTGGTCAGGTTGCCTGGTGAGAGGAACCGCTAGTGTGGCAGCTAGAAATTAAAGATGAAACACACAGAAAAAACAGGCAAAACAATGTAAATGTGGCTCGGCTAAGGAGCTCTGCTCGCTGTGGTGGCAAAAAATCAACATAGTCGAAGTTCAGATTCTAGAAGGTCGTACTTTATTGAAGTAAAAAGTACCAGAAGTACAATCACCATCGAAGCGTAGTTCCTTAATGGAAAGAGTGATCCTGAGGATTTCCTTTTATAAGAGTACCTGGTGGTGTGTCAGTGGGAGCCAATCAAGTGTGGGTGAAAAAAAACTTTATTGTGATTGGGCACGACAACTTGACATCACACCTTACAATCTGATAGGTTAGATACCCTGAGCCAGCTCATACGTGGTTAATAGAAGCACTGTAAACCTCCAATAGTGAAGTACGAAGATTAGCTAAAGTTAGCTAAAAAAATATAGTTAACTAAAAATAGTCTTGCTGGAAAAAAATCAACCTTTGCTGGTAAAATACATTGTTAGGCTACATACACACACACACACACACATTCACATATATATATATATATATATATATATATATATATATATATATATATATATATATATATATATATATATCTACACACACATATATATATATATATATATATATATATATATATATATATATATATATATACATATATATATACATACACACCCCTGGTCTAGCACCTATGTGCCAAAAATGCATTATTGTATCTATTGGGAAGCATACCTCTCAACTGTTCACAATTTTGCATTATATCCAGATTTTGCTTCATATTTTTTTGTTTGACTGGCCCAGGAGAATCTGGCAGAAGCCCAAAAGCAGAAAAAGGTCTGGTATGACAAGAATGCTTGAGCCAGAGAATATGCTCTAGAGCAGCAGGTAATGGTTCTCATTCCTGTCAGACACAACAAGCTGCAGGCAGCTTGGGAGGGACCTACAATGTGGTAAGGAAGATCAGTGATGTTAACTACATGGCAGAACTACTAGGCAGGAGGCAGGGGCACAAACTGCACCATGTTAACATAATGAAACCTTACCATCACAGGGAGGACCTTGTGCTGAATATTTGCAGCACAAGGCAGGAGGAGTCTGAGGGGATCTATGGCTACAGGGAGCCAGGCCAGCCAGGAAAATCACAAATTATTATGCTGGAGCCTTGGGTTGCAGCCATATGATGAGACAGTGCAGCACTGTACTGGGGTCAGCAATGCCAAGGCAGCTGGAATCTCAAGACAGGGAATAGGGTAAGGTATTCCCAGACAGGCTCAACCTCTCAAGCAACATTTGTCAAGGGTCACTCGAAAAACTAGTTTGAGTTTTCAGGGAAGGGAGAAATGTGACACCAAGAAAATACTGCCAGTCCAGCTATCTGGAATTTTGTACATAATTGTATGTCACTTGAAAATATGAATATGATTTGTACAGAGATGTGACACTGCCAGCCCAGCTGTCTGGAATTTTGTAAATAATCATATGCCATTTGTGAATAGTGATATAATTCATATGCTTGTCTTACAAATGTAAGAGAACTGTATGTTATGCACTGAGCTTCAAGAATGTAACCACAGCATACCCTACTGGGAAAGAACAGAAAAGAAAGTAAACTATATGTCTGTGCAAATGTATGTTTTAATGGTAAAAGCTGGAACATACAGAGTTAACTTGCAAAACGTCAAGAAAATAAGTGGAAATTGTTTTACGATTCTGTTACCTCTGTTTCATCTCAGAGCAGACACAATGTCTAGAGTTAGAGGTTTTCCTATCGTCTTGAAACAGAAATAATTACTAGGTTTCAAATGTAAACCTGTTTAACTGTTTTATGACTTCCAGTTCTAGGCAAACTTCTGAGAGATATGTATCACTCACACAGAGATGCTAAAATTTTGTTAAGTTTCTGGTAGACTGGGAACTGAAGGCAGGTGACAAAGAGTGATGTAATCTGAACTGACCCAGCAGTAATGTTTGATAGTAATTTAAGAACTCTCTCAGAGACAGATTTTGTGCATTTTGTATTTGTCTTTAGACCTGGAAACATCCTCTCATCAGCACTTGCCTTGCTAATAGTAAGTAATCAGGGTACAGTAATCTCTCTTAGATATATATAGGAATATACTAAAGATTAGTTTAGATGTTTTCTGTATTTATTTGAGACTGTCCTGCGATGTTGTTTTAAAATATTTCCTGTGACTCTGAACTCTGTGGTCACTGTGTTGAGTTATTGAGTATCATCTTGTTTTTTTATTATTTGTTATTACATATATATAAACATTTTAATTGTGGCTGGTTTGTTTAGAGATATTTAAGCTCTTAGAGTACTTGCACATGTATTTGGTGATACTGTATAGGCCACGCCAACAGCCCTGAAAGTCTTGGTCACACTTACCATTTGGATAACAGTAACATCACACAGTAGGATTGGTCACCCTTTGGGAAGGGCCTTATAGTAGCTGATAAATAGCTGGGTGGTGGTAGTGATAACTACCTTTTAATCTGGGCAGAAGGGGGCATAGCTAGTAAACCTGTGACAGCCTTCTCCTGGAGTGTCTGTGTGTTTGTATATACATCAAATCTCAAAGTGTGTGTGTGTGTATGTGTGTGTCACAGAAGCTCCTAAATGCTTTACCCATGCATGGGTTCCCTCAATTCAGCTATGGTATGATTCCAGTTATTCTCATTAGGGGTAATATATAATTATCGACCATGGGATGGGTAAGGCCAATCTATAACCCACTGGGATAGGTTATTTTGAGCACAGAAAGGGAAACTGGTTAGTCTTAAAATGGCCTTCAAGGGCAGCTAGCCTAGTATTTACATATGAACCTATGTTTCTATTACAGACAGGAAGCTTGTAAATGTTTGGCCACCCATGTCCAAGTATAGATACCCTCACAAAACCCTTGGGAACCAATACTTTATCAATTTTATTGGGAAGCATAGCTAGGCTTAAAAAGGCCCCTTGGGTGGATAGCCTAGTATTCTACTATTTTACTGTGATAACACTAAAATATTGTCTTAATGGGGAGATATCATGACCTTAAGTGCAGGTGCAGGTAAGCCTTGTATAGAGAACATTATGTTAACAGTTCTAACTGCACTTGAAATGGAGAGTACAACATAAGTGCAGTGCCAGTCTCTGAAATCCTGGTATGTTTTGCAAAACATGGGGATGAAGGTGGCACTGTCAGTAAGGGAGGTGATGTCGCTGGGACAAAACCCCTCAATGTTGGCAAATTCACTGGGGCTAACATGGTGAACTCTAGTCTCTCAAGCTCATGGCGGTGAGGCACAGAACACCCCAAGGAAACTGGCACTGATGCTGACTCCAGGGTACTACCCTCCATCCCCCAGTGATTAAGGAAAAACACTGGGCCAACAGAACTGGAACTGCAAAAAGTACCAGTGACACAAATGGCACCAAAGACAATTTTTATAGTCCTGCAATGCCAACAACCACTAATGCAAAGGCCTCGTCAAAAGTCAATGTGTGACCCTGTTGAGAGTCAGCTGACCTTAAGTCTATTCTTGTTGAGACTGAGACCAATTAGGAGGAAGATGGTCTGGGAAACACTGAGGATTTGTCTTTATCTGTCAACCCAACAAGCAGGTAAGGGACTAGACACTTCCTAATCTGTGCTTGAAAAAGTGCTCCCATCATTTTGCCTGGCTCCTGTAAGAGAAAAACATTTATTGTTATTGAAAGATTTTTCTGAAGGAGGCCTGGAGGAATAAGCCTACTCAACTTTACTCCTGACACTCACTTGCCCACTAAATATATGCCTAAATCTCTCAGCTGAAGACACAGAGATTCTAGCTATACCTCTCATGCTGAATGATGACTCACCCTCTTTGTGTCTATATACAGAGGGGAGGGGAGTGGTCAACAATTACAGCTTCATCACCTTCCTTCTCTCTGCTACACATTGCAGGAACAGAAGATACTTTTTTGGAAGATCTAGCCCTGGAAAGTCCTCTTTTCATTTATATGGCTTGTCCTTCTCTAGGTTTCTGAAACTCTGAATGGTGCGAATGACTTTCTTCCTTTCTCTGGGTAAAGCCCTTTCAAAACCAACTAATTTCTCCTGTCCTTAATGATGCTTTTGTCAAACATGCTATAAACTTTCCTGTTTTAGGTACAAAGCACCCCAGCAAATCAACCATAGGACATGTCAGTCTGAAGGCGGGATTTTATTTCCACATCTTAACACACTTCTGAAACTTGAATGTGCATATACATCCAAACTGACTAACACTGAACTACTGATAAGATATGCAAGAAAGGAGAAATATTCCTAACAAAAAATAGAAATCATAGCAAACAAATTCACCAAGTAATAAAATCTTAATCACCATTCTACAATATCAGTCATAGAATCAAATCAAGGGGAGCACCAAAAGAAGGTTCAGAATATTTGTATCTTAAGCGGAATGAAGGGAAAACAGCTCAGTTTTTGAAGAAGAAAAAAATAGAAACATCTGACCTGTGGAAGAAGAAAAGTAAAGTAAACCCAGTTACTAGTAAGAAATACTCCAAAAAAAAAAAAAAAATCTCAGAACACCAAAAAGTATTTTTTTTCTGCTGAAGATCAGGAATTGTCCAAACCTTTCCTGTGCACTATGAGCACCAGTACAGATCTTGGGATAGTGGAGAAAATGCAGGGCATTACAGGACTTGGGAAGTGTTGGAATTCTAGGTAAAGTCCTGGTGCTGTGCTATCTTGTACCTCTGACCACATGAAGCTGGTTGAAAAGGACAGACCAGATCGCTTCAGATCCAAAATCACCCTTATCAGATGGCTGCCTAACTGCATTTAGTTTTGTTCTAACATAATAAACCATTATATAACCTTACTAAATCCACTCTGTAAGAGCTGTAACTACTTCAGTGGCCTTTTCTAAGAATGCAGTTACATGATCCTTCTTAAATACCTCTGCATATAATTATAAATTAGATCTTCTCTCTAGATCAGGATTTGCCTATGGGCTACTGTTATCAGTGTCACATTCCCCTAGTGGTCCACCCAATAGGGATGCCATAGGATTCTGTTAATGACAGATATGAATATTACATACTTAGCATAATTCTAGGTCTGTAGGAATGAGTCCATCCTTTGTTACAACCTTTCCCATCTTCCCCTGTCTTGCCTTTTGTATCTTGTATTTTACATGCACTTATTTCTTTACTTTAGCTTGACTAACTTCAGATGTGGGGTGGCTGAAATCATTTCTGCCAGATTATTCAGTTGATACAATCAGCAATGGGAGAATGTTCTGTCTAACATACTCATAAGCAGTGCCATAGTAAAATTGCCAAAAGGCTTAGCTTACAATGCTTGATAAAGGAAATTCAGGACAGCCAGCGAGACACCATGCATACATCTCCCACTGAGAGACTTCTGAAAAGTTCATCTGAATTATCCTTGCTCTACTGCAACAGTAAAATGTGCTCAGACCAGTTGTTTAGAACCTGCACATGCTTCACAGCATTATCATCACAGGACCCAGAACAGCTAACCAGTCACTTGGAAATTATCTATTTTCCCACTGGAGCTCCTAACTTGTTTGAGACAAAGGAAAAAATAGTAGTTTGATTTTCTGACATTTTTCTCTGGATATTTTAAACTAATTCTGGAAAAGACAGTAAAAAGATGAATCAAACAATGATCAACATTACTTTTAAGCATGTTTTCAAGATGGCTGTACACTGATCAATGGGTTGAGTAGAACTCTCTCTTCACGAAAACTGCAATTGTGAAAAAAAAGAAACAATAAATAATACCAAACTGGATACGTTTCAGTTACAGGCTAGTAATTACACTGTTTGGACTCCAGGAAAGAATAAATTGAGAGAATGTAACAGAAAATGTACCAGAAAAGGAAAAGAAAAACTGCAGCGGTGAAAAATCTTTCAGTTGTTCAACAAAACGCAGTATAAGTTTCAGCTTTACTACTGGAGATGGCTACCAGCAATTTAGAGGAATATAAATGAAAAACACTCAAGATGTGTTTAAAGTAAGTGAAACAATGAAGGATTATACATGACAGAATAAGAAAAAGTCAGGATAAAAATAGAATAACCTTTAAAACTAGATATTCAGATAAGCTGATAAAACTTCAAAAACAGAGACTGAAATAAATGAAGAAAAGGTTGGCTGAGCATGAAACTTCTCAAGAAGAGCTGTTTCAAAAAATACCATTAGAAATAAGAGTGAGCAAAAAAATCTGAGATGTTCTGTTGTATAATAGAAAACGGAATGAAAATAAATTATTAATTTTATGAACGCACAAATAAGCAATTGGAATGGTGTATTCTCCAAATCTGGCCAAGAGAAAGCATCTAAGATCATCATACCAGCAGAAAGAGTTTCTCTTAACAAAATAAAGTCAGAAAGTACAGGTATCTGTGGAAAATGATTATTCACTAATTACCAGGCAGAAGAGAAATAAGTTTATTCCCGCAACCAGGGAATGTCAAGAGGCAGGTGTGAGATTCAAGCTGCTCTATCCATTTGTTTTCAGAATATTTTCTGAGGGATCAAATACACTTTCGGATGCAGAGCAGGCTAAGAAAGAAATGAAAAAGTTTACCCAAGAAAAAGTGTGCCATCAAGCAGAAGGACACTGCTTCACAGTTTTCTGACAATAACAAACCCATAGAGAGACTTTGCAAGTGAAAAAGTTTCCACTGTTCCAAAAAAAGGGACAGGAAATGACTAAAAGAATCAGGAGCACTTTGTATTTGAAACAGAGACTGGTGTTGAGAGATAGTAATGATTGTGAAAAAGATCCGCAACATTGTGAAATTAGTCAATAAATGGGAGGCTATAAAGCATCAACTGCATTACATATAGGATTAGACATGTGAAATGTGGCTTTGCAAGAATGAGTCGAGGAAGACTGGAGTTTATTGCCTGTGTTAAACTGTTGGGTGAACTGTAAAGCACACATCCCATTTTATGTCATTAAAACATGTGAGGGTGGGTTTGGCATAATAGTTAAAGTCTTCACCTCATAGACATGAGGTACCGGGTTTAATTATGGCATCAGGTTATTGAATAGGATTAAAATAGCCATTGAGGGCAATTAACCTAGTATTCACCTATGAACCTATAAACCTATGCAAACAATACAAATAAAATAAGCAAATGATACATTTTGGAATTGGGGATGCTATAATAGTTAAGTTGTTTACATCAGAGACACAAGTTTCAGGGTCTGATTCTCACCTTTGACGGGAAATTGGCTAGATTTAAAATGGCCCACAAGGATGGCTAGCCTAGTACTTAACTATGAACATATCGACTATTAATATTTAGAAGAACACTGAAGGAACTGAAAAAAATAACTGTAAGCAAAATGATTTTTGTTCTTATTAGTATTTTAATAATATTTTCATGATATAAATTGCATGTTATATTGTAACACAGTTCTGTATAGGGTGCAATGGGGTATTTTTAATGTGAGGTAGGGGAGTCTTATCAATGACTGCTTTATATGTTAAAGATATTTAGGCAATAAAGTACTTTTTCCATAGTTATAATGTATCTACACTTAACATTGCAACAAGGAACGAATGGCTGGAAAGAAGCAAGATAATGCTTTTAAACACCTTTATTACATTTTCACTTAAGACACAGGCAAACATACATTAATACAAAAGAAAACAAACCATATTTACATGTTTCAAGTTGCATACATTGTACTTCACATATGTTCTCAGGCCAGCATTACAGAAATTGTTAAATTCCTACCTTCCCTTAAACTTCACTCCTCCTACAGAACATTATTCTGTATGTATTGTTCCCACAATTCCCATTTTTTTCAGTCTAATTTGCCCCTACCATTTTCTAAAGATCCTACTTCCAGTTTTTTTTTTATCTCTGTTACAATACTAAATACTTTAAATATAGTTTGTTTAGACTGATTTCCATTTTCTAGTTTTTGCTTTTTTGGTAACCACCACAATTAAACTTAACAGGGCCTTACTATATCTAGGCAAGTCAGAGCCTGTGTCCCAGCTCAAAAGAATTATTTCCTTAGTTACAACCATTTGTCCCTAATATTTCTGACATAATACTTTGCAGAGAATTTTTAAATTCTGTACAGCAAGCAAAACTGGGCTACAGTACTTTAAACCACAACACTATTCAAAAAATGTAAGCACTTGGAAAAAGCCCACAAAGACCTTTGGATGCAGTAAAAATATATATAATAGTCACTCCACTTGGTAAAGAATAAAACTCTTAAAAATACCCCTTCGGGTCACAGTACAGTGCTTAGAATTTTTTAATTCTGCCAATTCATTACACTCCCAAAATATACATATGTTTCCAGTTACCTCTTACTTTCCCATCATACCTCCAACATTTGCCATCTACCAGAGGAAAAATTCTTAGGGGTCTGCTTGGGGTATCAAAGTACCAATGCAAACACTTTCAAGCAAAAACCCAAAACCTTCTAGACTTTGTTGCATACTTGGGAGCCATACATGTGCCCCCCCATTGTTTCACTTGTAAATTGCTTATCCCGTTTCTCTTCCCCAGTCTTTTCTAACCTCCTCTGATTGATTCTTATTATTATCTTGCAATTTTTATATACCCTACTAATTATCCATTTTTTTAACAGCCGCTTCTGTCGTAAATTCAAATAAAAACTCTACTAGAGCAGGTCTTTCACTTAGGAGTCTCATATCCCTTTCTCTTTGTCTATACTCTGATATCAATCCCTGGTAGGGAAGGCAGTCTCTAGCCTGCAGACCAAATATCTTCTTGGCCTCATCCCATTCTGTTACCTTTCCCTCTCTAATTGTTTGCTTCTAGTACCTGGGTTCCTTTGCCAGTTTTCTTCAGTAAATTCTGTTCCCCTCTTGCCTATTTTCTGACCACTACTTGCAGTCATTCCTATCGGCAAAATCTCCTTTCTCCATTCTTGTGTTGACTTAATTTTTGCAATACTTTCTGCTACTTTATGAATATAATATTCTGTATGGTTGTTGTTATTCTCAAGGATCTATATCGAAAATCTCACTATCTACTTATTTCTTGAACCTCCCCTCTACTACAGCATCCCTTTCCACTTTAAAAAAAAACTTTCTGCTTGTGTTATGTACATGAGCCTTAATTGTGTAGCTCTAAAATACTCTTTTAATTCAGGTAATGCTAGACCTCCGTGCTCTGTTGGAAGGATCAACTTATCCCACTTAACCCTTGTCCTCTTCCCCTTCCAAATAAATTCCTTCAGCTCTTTATTAATTATCCACAACTTCTCTGGTTGACAAAAATATGATTAACCTGTATCTAAAGCTAAAGGGACTAAAAACATTTTCACTGCTTGTATTTTACTATCTATAGCCATAAACAAGAAATCCCAGTTTCTCAGTTTTTGTATTATCTGTTGACTAGTCTCTTCCCTAATTTATTTATGTATTTATTTATTTATTTATATCTGTTGACCGGGAGTGTCCGACTGGACGTAGGTCCATTTTCAGTGGAGGCCCGTGGAGAAAAGCTCCACAGTTAAAATAAACAGACAGTAGTTACATTGGATTACATAGCGATTAACAATTTACATAGCAATTACTTACAACATATTTACAGATGAAGAACATAGTACATCAGTAGACAACTAGAATCTTTATCTGTGAAGTACATAACAGACATTAACAAATGTTACAAGAAGAAGTTCCTGCTGTATAATAAGTACTGGCTTATGAGCATCTGAGCTTGCTATAATCAAGGTAGTTAGTGGAGTGGAAAGAAAGGTAGTGGTTGGATGGGGAGGGTGATATTAGAGTGGGAGTTGCAAGGGCATAGCCAGCATGTTTTAGGTGCGCTTTTAGTAAAGTTTTGAAGTGGGTGCATGATGGTATGGAGGTAATTGTGGGTGGAAGGGAGTTCCATAATTTGGCTATGGTGCAAGAGAATAGTGCTTCACCAGTAGAGTTATTGGCTTTAGTGATCTGCAAGTGATTTTTGTTGCTGGATCTTAGTGGTCTAGTTGTGGTGCGATAGGGTTGGAGTAGATTCTGGAGGAATGGGACATTTAGTGGATGATTTACTAGTTTGTGGGCAAGTGAGAGTTGATACCATTGAAGGAGGTGAGGGAGTTCAAGCCAGCCCAGTTCAGCAAGTGAGAGACAGTGGTGACTATGGTAGGATCCCCCTGTGGCGAATTTGGCGATTTTGTTGTAGCAGGTCTCTAGCTTGTTTAAATCGCATTGCCTTAGGTTGGTATATATTGGACAGGCATAAAGTAGGGTGGAGATAAGGTGGGAATTTGCTATTGAAATCTTTGCTGCTTTGGTGAGAAGTTGCTTATTTCTATATAGCGCTCCTAGTTTATTGTGGACTTTTTTTATGGTCAAGGATATGTGAATGTCAAATTTTAGTTTATTGTCTATTTCCACTCCTAGCAATTTGGTGTGTTCAGTTGGGTATATAGTGGTGTTGTCTTTTGCTGTGATGTTAAAGTGAGAGTTGGTTTGAGTATGTTTGGTGGGTTGGAAGATGAGTAGTTTAGTTTTGTTTGGGTTGAGTATTAATTGGGCATCGGATAACCAAGTTTCAAAAGAGGAAAAGGCTTCCTGTGTGACTTTTTGCAGTTTGGGTAGGGACTGGGCTGAGCAGATGATGGTTGAGTCATCTGCGTATTTTATGAGTGTGCCATGTTTGGTGGCAGAGGCTAGATTATTGGTGAAAACAGAGAACAGTAGGGGTCCAAGGATGGATCCTTGGGGAACCCCTATGGAGACAGGTAGTTGGGGAGATATGTCATTCTGCCATACAACGGATTGTTGGCGGTCAGACAGGTAACTCTGAAACCAGTTGGTGACCGATTGTGAGAAGGATAGGTTATTGAGGACAGGGATAAGTTGTTTGTGTGGGACCATGTCAAATGCTTTAGATAGGTCTAGGAAAGTAGCACAGGAGAGATAGCCATTGTTTTTATGCTGAAGGATAGTGTTAGTAAAGGAGAGTAAGGCACTGGTGATGCTATGGTTTGGTCGGAAACCATGATGAGTATTGGAAAGGAGGTTGTTAGTAAGGAGGTAGTCTGAGACCTGAGAGTGTATGCATCTCTCTAGTATTTTGGAGAGTGGGAGAGAATAGCTATGAGGCGGTAATTGGTTAGTTCTGTGGAGGGTCCGCCTTTGTGGAGGGGAATTATATGTGATACTTTCCACAGTGTGGGAACGTAACTTTCTGACAGAGATCGGTTAATCAAGATGGATACTGGGTAGGCCATAGCATCAGCTGCGATTTGTAGGTATTCACTTGGGAGGTTGTCTGCTGCTAATCTGGTGGGCTTAAGTTTAGTTAAGAGTTTTTTTATGTTGGAGGTAGGTACAAGAGAAAAAGAGAAGGCAGTAGGGAGATTACTAGTTGAAGGTGTGGGTTGGAGGGGAGGGGGGTTGTGTTGTTTAGCTAGTGATAGTATGGTTTGTGTGAAGTGTGTGTTGAATGAGGTAGCAATATTTTCTGAGGAGTGAGGGATGTTAGTAGGAGGGGTACTGACTTTACCTGGGTGGAGGATGGAGTTTATGGAGGACCAGAATTGTTTGGGGTTGTGTTGAGAGGAGTCTAGGGCAGACTGGTAGTATTGGAATTTGTCCTGTTTTATTAGCTTTTTGACTCTATTGCGTAGTTCTAGGAATTTCTGTCTAGTTGAAAGGATTTTGGTTTTGCGCCAGTGCTCCCAGGCTTTATCCCTGTTTTTCATTTATGATTTAGTGGTTTTCTGTAGCCATGGGGAGGGTTGTGCTTTGATTCTGGAAAGTCTTATGGGGGTATGGTAATTAAGGATGCTCAGGAAGGTAGTATTAAAAAATTCAACTGCGTCATCAAGGCTGAGGTACTTTAGAGGATGCCAGTTACATTCTTTGAGGGATGAGATGAATGTGAGTGGGTTAAAGTTTCGTTTTTTACGTATTTGATGGAAGATGACAGGTTTAGCTTGGTATAGGTATTTTTTGAGTAGGAATGTTGGGGAGTGATCACTGAGGCTATCTGATAAGCAGCCTGTTATATATGACTGGGGGCTCTTACTGACTAGTATCCAGTCCAGGGTAGTGTGCTTGCTGGAGTTTTTATTTATCCTGGTTGGAGACTGGACTAGTTGGGTGAAGCCATGAAGGTTTACATGATGGGTTGGATGGTTGCCAGAACAGGATTGCCAGTCAATATTGAAATCACCTAAAATGATAGTTTCTTGGGGGAGATGGAGGGTAGACCAGCTGAGGAGGTTTTCTAGTGGAGGGATGTTTTGGCCAGGTGGGAAGTAGCATCCAATTATATTGATGGTTTTGTTTTGGTTTATTTTGAGGTTGGTATATATTATTTCTTCATTCCCTATTTGTGGAGCTGATGATTTTAAGATCTGGATGTTTAGATGCTGTTTAAATATTATAGCTATACCGCCTCCTTTCTTGTTTAGCCGGTCTACTCTTAGTATGCCATAACCTGTGGGGAGTATTTGCTCACTGGTAGTGTGTGGTTTTAGCCAGGTTTCTGTCAGGATGACTATATCTGGGGAGTACAAGTCTATGGTGGCATGGAGTTCATGGACTTTGTTGGATATACTTCTAATATTTAGGCTTAGTAGAAGGAAGTCACTTGGCTTTCTATTGGCTGTAATATGGGAGAAGTTGTGGTTTCTAGTCTGATTATGAGGATTGGGGTTGGAGATGGTAGGGCCAGGGTTGGGGTGGACACTTAGGGCTAGTTTAGATATGCATGAGGTTATTAGTTTTCTCAGTTTTTGAATGTGTTTGTTTATAAGGGAAACTTTATGATTGTGCTCTTTGGGTAATAGGTACGGTGGGAGGGTTACTGTGTAAAGTTGTAGGGATGCTTTATGCTTGAGTAATATAGTTGGTATAATATGTGGGGGGTGCATAGGGATGTTTCTTGAGTTGGTGGGAGGAGAGCTGAGTGAGGGTGAGACATGGGTGGTGGTGTGAGTAGTAGTACAGTGGTAGTGGTTGAGTAGGGGAATGATGGAGCTTTGGTAGGATGTAAGATATGCAAGGAGAGTGCATGCTGTGAGCATAGGTAAGGTATGCTTGTACATGTTAGTTGAGGAGGTGTGGTAGTAGTGGGAAGATGGAGGAGGTAGTGTTGGGTTAGTGCTGTGGTGGGCTACTGGAAAGATGGGAGGGGTTTGTGAGTGTAATAAAGGTGGGATCACCGGGGGCGGGAGGAAATAGGGGGCAGGGTGGGGAGCTAAGTGGGTAGAGACCCTGTTAGTTGCTCTTATGAGGGGGCTGGAAACAATCAGGTAACAGAGTTAACTGATAAATGAACATATGATAGTGACAAGGGTGGTTGTAGTTGTAAAAATGGTGCTTGCCACAGGTAATTGTCACAGGGATTGTCTTAAGGTAATAAACAGGGAAGGGGGAGGGGAGAACAAGGGTGTGAGCAGGCAGTTCTTTGTACTGCTGCTAATGAGCCAAAGCAAAGACAAGTTTGTGTTTAAGAAACAATCACAATTGACCAAGGACTGCTCTGAAACTGTAAGTCATTTCTTAACCATTTGCCAGGTGGAAAAACAGGATAACCTTGTATCAGTAGGCTACTGTGGTCTCAGTTTAAATTAACAAACACACAGTATTAATCAGTTATGGATACTATTTGCTAATAGAGGGGAATAAGAGAGAAAGTGGAAGATGAGTGTGTGCGTGTGTGTGTGTGGGGGGGGGGGGGGCTGCTTACAAGCCAAAGCGGAGTGCTCTCCAGGGGAAAATGAATACTGACTCAAACAGGTAGACACATACTCAAAGTTAACTTTAGCTGTTTGCAGACAGTTCAGACCCGGACTGCGCTTTTCTTATAAGAATGATAAAGGTGGTACCGCAGTTGAATACTTAAGGGTGGTGTTAGGTTCAAAGTTAACTTTAGCTGTTTGCAGACAGTTCAGAGCCGGACTTCGCTTTTCTTATAAGAATGATAAAGGTGGTACCGCAGTTGAATACTTAAGGGTAGTGTTAGGTTCAAAGTTAACTTTAGCTGTTTGCAGACAGTTCAGACCCGGACTGCGCTTTTCTTATAAGAATGATAAAGGTGGTAGCGTTGAATACTTAATTCTCATATCCTTAGCTGCCATAATAGAAGCCTTTTTAATCCATACTGCTAAATACGTCATCTTATGGCCAAATAATGTGGATATTGCTGAACCAATTCATGTGTGGGTACATAATTTATGGTTATAACCTTTGTTTTATCGTCATTCATATTATATCCTGAAAAGACTTGTAACTGTCTCAAAATGTTCCACAGCACTGAAATGCCTTTTTCTAGATTTATAAAGTAAACAATGATGTCATCTGCAAATATAGCCAACTTTTCCTGATTACCACTTCCAAGCCCCTTATTTTCTTTGCCAGTGGCTCTAAATATAAAGCACATAGCAGAGTTATTTTGAATTCTGGTACCTTTAACAACTTGTTTAGCTTACTCTATAGATAAAGATTAGGCTGATGGACTAATGGACCTCTGTTCTGGCTCATGAACGGTACAGCCAGCAATGATGCAAGAAAAGAAAAGTAAGCATGGTGTGGCAGATGTCATCTTAAACCAGGTATGTGATTATATCTGAGGTGAAGTGGATCACAGCCTGGCCAACTGAAAAGGGTGCTTAGCGATAAAATCTAAGCATATGTTGGACCTCAGCTTGCAGTAGAGTTCCCTAATGTGATGACTGCAACAGTGAACCACATGAAAAATAAGACGTTATGTACTCACCATAACGTTCCATCTGAGTAGGTAAACTTCATTTGTCTGCAACCTTTGGGAATCGGATCCGACCTCGGATCCGAGCCGGAAATCTTTCATAGCTTAGATCCGAGCTCCTAGCTCCTCCCCTTCACCCATAATCCCCTGTCAACCCTGACTGACCTCAGATCAAGTTTGCCCATAACCAATAAGGCTGAGAAAGGAAACTAACTACCTTCCTTAAAGGGCAGAGTAAAACCTCTGGCCTAATAACATCTGAAGGTCAGGGGGAAGGATGGTGGGATGGTTGCAGACAAATGAAGTTTACCTACTCAGATGGAACGTTATGGTGAGTACATAACTTCTTAATCTGAAGTAGTTAACTTCATTTCTCAGCAACCTTTGGGACAGAGTCCCCAGCTACCTGGACCTTGGGCGGTCTTCATGGAAGGATGTTCCGGAGCACTGCAGAGCCAAAGGATGCTCTCCCTCTAGAGATAATATCCAATTTATAATGGTTGATGAAGGTATGAGGTGAAGCCCAAGTGGCTGCTGAACAAATATCATCCAGGGGTACTCTAGACCGAAAGGCAGCAGAAGCAGACATGGACCGAGTAGAGTGGGCACGGACTCCCTGAGGTATGGGCCTGCCAGAACTTTCATAAGCCAAAAGGATGCATTGCGAAATCCACCTCGACAAGGTGACCTTCGACACAGATTTACCTAAGTTAAATTTGGCAAAGGAGACAAACAACTGGTCGGATTGTCTATGACCAGCCGTTCTATGAATGTAAAAATGTAGCTGTCTATGCACATCTAAAGAATGTAGTTTGTATTCTCCTTTGTTCTGGTATTCAGGAAAGAAAACTGGCAGATTAATGGATTGGTTAATATTTGCCTCGGAAGCAATCTTAGGAAGGAATGAGGGATTGGTCCTGAGGTAAACCCTATCCTTGTGGAAGGTCAAGTAAGGAGGTTTTACACATAGGGCTTGAAGTTCAGAGACCCTCCTAGCTGAAGTAATAGCGACGAGAAAGTCTGTTTTCCATGACAAATGTCTGAGATCAGCTGAACCTGCAGGTTCAAAGGGGGGGAGCTGTGAAGGCCGGAAGTACTAAAGTCAAATCCCAGGGAGGCACTACTTCCTTTATTAGAGGTCTGAGTAGGAAGTTGCCCTTCAGAAAGGTCTTACATAACTTCATGGTGATCAATGGACCCAGTTCATGTCCCACGTGGTAATGAGAGATAGCTGCTAGTTGAACTTTGACTGTGGAACAGCTAGCCCCCTGATGAAAAAGCCCTGAAAGGAAATCCAAAACGACGGGCAACGGAGCTGTGAAAGGGTCCAGGTTCTGACACTCCGCCCAAATAGCGAAACGTCTCCATTTACTACTATAGACTTTCCTAGTAGAAGGCTTGTGTGCTGCTACTAGGATAGCTTTAACTGGGGAGGAGATACTGGGAGCCCTAGCTACGAGTGGAACTGGAGCAACCAAGCCGTAAGCTTGAGATTGTCCAGGTTCTGGACTGGGAGGCCTAGGGGTGGGAAATCAGATCCGGGAGGGGATCTAGAATCCAAGGCGTATTCACCAGATGAGACCAGAGGTAAGGGAACCAAGCTTGACGAGGCCAGAATGAGGCAATGAGGATAATTTTGCTCCCCAACTGACTGGCTTTCTGTAGAAGCTTCAGCATCAGAGGTAGAGGGGGGTAAGCATAGAGTAGACCGGGAGGCCAAGCATGCACCAGAGCGTCTCTCTGGGATTCCCTGGTGGGGGGAATTAGAGTGAAGTAGTTGTTGCATTTCGTGTTTGAAGGAGAGGCGAAGAGCTCGCAACAGGGTCATCCCCATACGGCAAATATCCGCTTCGCTACCTGGGGATTGAGAGACCACTCGTAAGGAGACAGTATGGTGCGACTGAGTTTGTCCGCCAGGATGTTGGACCGTCCCGGAATGTGCGTTGCAATAAGAAAGCGGTTGGTGGAGATCGCCCATTCCCACACACTCATAGCTTCTCGGCAGAGTGGGTAGGACCTGGTTCCCCCCTGTTTGTTGATGTACCAGACCACAGACATGTTGTCTAACTGAACTGCAACTGTTCCTGTAGGAAGAAGGCTCTGAAGTGCTTGTAACGACAACAGCACTGCCCTCATCTCTAGAACATTTATGTGCAATGAGGTCTCTGTATCATTCCACATTCCTTGGACCGTCCTGCCCGCATAATGCCCCCCCCCACCCGAGGCGAGAGGCGTCCGTGGTCACCGTGGCGAGTGGAGGGGCCATGGAGAAAGGGCGTCCCGCTTGGAGGTCCGGTGATTGCAACCACCATGCGAGAGCCCTTTTGCAAGCCTTGCTGAGGGGAATGGGGTGACTGAGAGGGTATCAATGGAAGGACCACTGGACTCGGAGAGTCCACTGCAAAACCCTCATGTTCAGGTGAGCCATGGGGAGCAGGGTAATTGCGGCCGCCATGGAGCCCAGCGCCCTCAGGACCAATCCCACCGGGGGAGCCGATGATAGTAAAATGGCCCACACATGTAGCCTCAGGGTGTGAAGTCGCACGGTGGTTAAGAAGGCTAGTAAGTTGTTGGTGTCTAATCTGGCCCTCATAAAGTCTATCACCTGATTCGGGTTGAGAAAGGATTTGTCCGTGTTGACGGTGATCCCCAGCCGGGGAGCAAGGTGGAGAAAGTAATTCCTGGCTGAGCAGAGTAGATGCCTTGTTGGGGCGGTCAGGAGCCAGTCGTCTAGGTATGGAAACACCTGCATTCCCTGGAGCCTCAGGTGGGCCACTATCACTGCTAATACCTTGGTAAACACCCTGGGGGCTGAGGTGAGACCAAAGGGAAGGACCCTGAACTGATAATGACTGGCTCCTAGCCGGAAGCAGAGAAACCTCCTGGATCGTTTGTCCATCAAAATGTGGTAATACGCATCCTTGAAATCTATCGAGCACATCCAGTCGCTCTCCCGCAACAGGGGGAGAATGGATTGAAGAGTGACCATCCGGAACTTCTCATTGGTTACTGACAGGTTCAGGAGGGAGAGATCGAGGACTGGCCTTAGGTTCCCCGTCTTTTTTGGCAATAAAAAGAACCTGGAGTAGTAACCCGATCCGAACTGGTCTGGGGGGACGTGTTGGATGGCTCTTTTTCCTAAGAGCTGTTGAATTTCCGCAGCTGCAGCCTCCCTCTGATCGGGTGGGACTTCGGGGAGGCGTTTGGGTTGGTGAGGGATGTGAGAAAAGGGAATTTGGTATCCTCTGGATATGATGCGAAGCACCCAGCGGTCTGTTGTGATGGGCTCCCAAGCTGCCAGGTGCCTCGCAAAACGTCCCCTGACTGCCTTCAGAGAGGAGCAGTCGGGCAACCCCTCAGGGTCGCTGGATGGGCCAGTCAGAGAAAGCTTCTCTGGACCCACCATTCCTCGGGCCCCCCTCTGCCTCTAGGGCGGCGTCCACCCTGTCCTCCTCTGCCACGGAAGGACTGGGGATCCGGAGTGGACTGGGATTGTTGCGACTTCCGGAACCACATCTTCTTCTGTCCCTTTTGGTTCTTGGAGAAGGACCTCTGGGGAGCAGAGAAGCGGACTCCGACGGCAGACAACGTCTTCCCGTCCTTTTCGCTCTGGACC
This sequence comes from Protopterus annectens, assembly GCF_019279795.1. NCBI lineage: Eukaryota > Metazoa > Chordata > Ceratodontiformes > Protopteridae > Protopterus > Protopterus annectens. The sequence goes on along the minus strand of NC_056744.1, from coordinate 402,998,904 downwards.
AAAGTCTCGCGAATGGTCTTGCCAAACAGGGCAGAACCATCGAAAGGGGCATTCGCAAAAGACGCCTTGAAGGGTTCCGCGAAATCGCAATGCCGGAGCCAGGCCTGACGTCGCATGACGAGGCCTGCTCCGCTGGCTCTAGCGGCTCCCTCTGTGGCGTGGGACAACAGCCGCATAAAGGTGTTAGATATGGACCTGAGAGTGGCCATCCGAGTGGAGTACAACCGTTTGTCCTCCACCGACATGGACTCTGGGGGTGACACAGCGTACTCTTTGATAAGGTCCCGCTGCAGTCAAATAACATGTGCCATGTAGTTCAGAGACCTCACCGAGAAGGTCGCTGAACTAAAGGCCCGCTTCCCTAAACGGTCCATCAAATGGGACTCCATGCTCGGTGGATGGACCGAGGGACTCTCCTGAGCTAATTCCCTCTTGGTGGCCGCCGCCACCAACATGGCATCTATGGGGGGACCCTTGCTCCAATGGGACCTCTTGGAGGGCGGACTAAGGATCTTGTCCGGGCATTTGGGGACTGGCTCCACAGTGTCCGGCTCCTTCCACTCCCTAGTGGTAATAAGGTCCACTAAGGGGTCGGGCGGAGGGGACACCCAAGAGGTAGATGGGCCTGCTTTGAATGTCTCCAGGTACACGGATTCGTCCGAGGAAGCCTTGGGGGCAGACCACCCCCCTCTTATCCTGAGCATTTCCATGATGTCTCCGAAGGAGACATCCTCGGAGGGTGAACTAGGGGAGCCTTCCCCTTCATCCAAATCTGTGTCATCAGTCAAGGACTCGGGGGGAGTCCACGTGTCTCCTCTTGCACTTTCGCTTGTGAGGGACATCCTCGGGGGGGCTGTCCGAGGACGTCTCACCAGCCACGTCCTGTTCCAAGGGAACGACCTGGGACATCAAAGCAGGCTGTCTCTGGGGCCAGGTGATGGAAGCCGGACCCAACAGAGAGGGAGTGCGGGGCGGAGCCGTAGCAAGGACTGGGGGCCTGGAAGCACTCGACAGTGCTCTCTCCACCACATTGAAAGCCGAAGGAGAGCTGCTCTCTCTGGGATCCAAGAGCAGACCCTCGCTCTGATCCGATGGATGGATCGGTTGTCGGCACCGAAGCCATCGTATCCGACGGACCAGTGTGCTCCGACCTAGATGGAGCCGAAGATACACTGATTCCCTCGGATCCGACGCTCAGCCCATGGCTCCGAAAGTCCGGATCTGACAAAAATGGACCCGACAGGCTCGAGGGAAGAGTCGGCGCCGAAGTACCCGATACTGTCGGCACCGACCTACCTCCGGCTCCAAGGCTGCTCGGCTCCGAAGGCTCCGAACCCGGGAAGCGGGTCGGAGAAGGAGCTATCGGGGCAAAGAAAGGTGTCGAGCTCCCCCCTGGAGGGGGGGGCAGGAGCACTCCCATCTGCAGTTGGGTCTGGAGAAACTTTCACATCATCCGGTCCAAATCTGCGTCGGAAAGGCTGTGAGTCGATCTCGATGAGGCCACCGAGGCTGGCCGGGAATGCCGCCTCGATGACCTCGACGGAGATCAGGTCTCCTCCTTCTCGGGGCTTGGTGAGAAGCATGGAGAACGGATCTGAGAAGGGGGAGACCGGGAAGCCCTGGAGGGAGAAGACCACTTAGCCGGGGGGGGCCGAAGCAGAGGCCTCGGCCCGCCGCTTGTGGTGCTTCTCCCTCCTTTTTTCTTTCCTGGCCTCCCTCTCCTCTGGAGCTGCAGCGGGAGTTTGAGTCCCGACCAGAGGGAGAGAGGCAGGAGTGGCCGCCGCCGAAGCCGGGGAGGAGGCCACAGAAGCACCGGAGGCCGAAGCCGAATTTGGGGGCAAAAGTCCCACTAGGATCAGCTTCGACCTCCGGTCCTTCAGTGCCCTGGGGTTGAACGCCACGCAGATGGAACACCCAGAGGAAAGGTGTTCAACCCCAAGGCACCGCACATACCGTGTGGCCATATGCTGGGGAGAGCTTATGGCCACACTCGGTGCACTTGGAAAAGATGGGTTTTGGGGCTCAGACATTTTAAATAAAGATCCACACGTTAGGCCCCAAACACACAACACACAGAACGCTACGACCAGCGAAGGAGAGGGAGGATAAGTTTTAACTAAAGAGGAGGTATAAACTAGGGTAGTTTTAGTCAAAAAAGGGAACCTGACCACACAACACTCACTCAACTTAAGGGGATAATAAAAAAATTGAAAAACTCTCACAAAAACCCTACGACACCAGGAGCTCAAAACCTAGCTGCTGACAAGAAGCGTGGCAAACTAGATCTGAGGTCAGTCAGGGTTGGCAGGGGATTATGGGTGAAGGGGAGGAGCTAGGAGCTCGGATCTAAGCTATGAAAGATTGCCGGCACAGATCCGAGGTCGGATCCGATTCCCAAAGGTTGCTGACAAATGAAGTTAACTACTTCAGATCATATCTTTAGGAATGTTTAAATGAATAAAAAAAGGAGTTATGTAGTCACCATAACATTCCATGTGTGTTGTCCATCTTTGCCTTCATTCTTACTAGGATGGTTAACGTATCCGATCCTCAGATCTGACTTGGCCTTAAATACAAGCTTGAGGTCTTCCACTAGCTTGTGGCTAAACCCTATCCCAGAACGCACTAGGAAAGCTCCTCAGATCTTGTTTGCAGTTATAATAAAGGAATAAAAAATAAAGGCAGTTTAATACCTTAGAGGACAATAAAGAAAGTCAGAGATTAATAATAATATCCTATTGCACCAACTCGGTCTTCCACGAGTAAAAGGGCTGGGGGGAAGGAGGGTGGGATGCTAGAATGAAGGCGAAGATGGACAACACACATGGAACGTTATGGTGAGTACATAACTTCTTTGTGTGTGTCCTATCTCACCTTCATTCTTACCAGGATGGGACAGTGTCCCTAGCATCATCTTTCTTGGGTGGCTCAAGGGAGAATATTCTTAAGTATCATGGAACCAAAGGAAGCTCTGTTCCTGGGGGCCAAATCGACTTTGTAATGAGTGATAAAGGTTATGTGTTCTTGCTCGTGTTGTCGCAGCACAAATGGTATCAATTGGCAGCCTGGCCAGAAAGGTGGAAGAGGTTGCAATGGCTCTTGTAGAGTGGGCTTTAACTCTACGGGTAAGATCTCTGTTTTGAGATTTAAAGACAAAGTTTATGCAATCTGAAAGCCATTTTGATAGTGTCACTTTAGAGACTGGAGCACCTTTTTTTGAAACTGAACAAGATATAAATATTTGGTCAGATTTTCTGAAGTCCTTAGTCCTGTGTAAGTAGAAGTGTAATTGTCTATGCACATCCAGTTGGTGTAACACGCATTCTGCCTTATTCTCGTAATTTGGATGAAAGACTGGCAGGTCTATGGATTGGTTCAAATTTGATTCTGAACATACTTTGGAGGAAGGGTTTGTTCATAAGGAGACCCTGTCTCTGTGAAATAGCAAGTAGGGGGCTTTATTGACAAGGCTTGCAGCTCTGACACTCTTCTAGCAGAAGCAATTGCTACCAAGAGAATAGTTTTCCATGTCAAAAATTTGAGTTCGCAAGATGATGCTGGCTGGAATGGGGTAAAAATTAAACGAGATAAGGCAAAATTCAAGTTCCAAGGTGCTGAAGGGTCTTTGATAGGTGGTCTTAATAATAAGGTACCTTTAACAAAAGGCTTTGCATAGTCTGTGAGACATACTATTGAGGCCTGATTCACCTAAGTGGAAATTGGATCTCTGCTAGCTGAACTCTAATGGTAGCTGTGGCTGCGCCTTCATTGAATAGTTTTGCCAAGAATTCTAGTATGGAATTTACTGGGGCAGAAAATGGGTCAATATGATTATGAGAAGCCCATACAGAGAATCTTTTCCATTTGCTTCTAAATATCTTCCTTGTTGAAGCCTTATGAGACGATATTAGGATGTGTTTAACTGATGAAGAGAGGTAAGGAAGCCTGGCTATGGCTGGAATCAGAGCAGCCAAGCTGTCAATTTGAGAGTTTGAAGGGAAGGATGCAGCATTCCAGAAAGTCAGGAATAGGGTCCAGAATCCAAGGCTCCTCTCGAAGATAAGGCCACAGGAAGGGGAACCAGATTTGATGAGGCCAGTATGGGGCGATGAGTATCAAGTCCCTTCCCAAGTAATTGGCTTTCTGAAGAACTTTGGGTATTAATGGAAAGGGAGGAAAAGCGTAGAAGAGACCCGAGGGCCAATCTTGTACAAGTGCATTGCTTGGTGACTCCCCCAGAGGGGGGATAAGGGCAAAGTAGCTGCTGCATTTGGCATTGATGGAGATGGAAAAAAGGTCACAGCAAGGCTCCATTTGCAGAAAATCTTTTCTGCTACTTCCTGTTTTAGGATCACTCATGAGGCACCAGAATCACTCTGCTGAGTCTGTCTGCTATCACGTTGGATTTCCCCGGGATGTGCATTGCTATCAGAAAGCGTTGGGAGGACGTTGCCCACTGACATACTCTGAGGGCCTCCCGACAAGGGGGTTAAGACTTGGTTCCTCCTTGTTTGTTTATGTACCACACAACTGACATGTTGTCTGTCTGTATTGCAATAGCTCCCAGCGGAAGAGAGTCCTGGAATGCTTGCAACACCAGAATCACCATTTTCATCTCTAGGACACTGATGTGCAAATGGGCCTCATGATCTTGCCAAGTGCTTTTGACTGTCTTTCACAGATAATGCCCCCCACCCTATCTAAGAAGCGTCTGTGGTCACTGTGGCTAATGGTTGGGGAAGTACAAAGGGTCGACCTAGCATCGCATGAATGAAGTAAATTCACCAACAAAGGTCTTTTTTGTAAGATTCCATTATCAGAACTTTGTGGGACAAAGACAGTTCCCGCATTGACCACAGAGTGGACAGTAGCCACTGGAGAATTCTCATGTGCAGATGTGCTAATGGGATCAAGGTTATTGCTGCTGCCTGCCATGGTCCCCAAGACTTTTAGGACTGTTCTTGCTTGTGCTTTTTTCTTTGTAAGAAGATTTAAAATCTGACTTCGTAGAACATGAACTCTTTCTGGAGGAAGTTTGGCCATCATCCTTGTTGTATCCAATTCTGCTCCTATAAAAACAACATGCTGAGAAGGCAGCAAGGCAGATTTCTCAGTTTATTGTGATTCCTAGGTGAGAGCAGAGCTGCAAGGTGGTGTTTCTCGCTTTTATTAGCAGATGCTTGGTGGTGATGGTTAGGAGCCAGTCATCTAAATATGGAAACACCCGGAATCCTAAGCACCTCAAGTAAGCCATGACTACTGCTATATATTTGGTGAACACTCTGGGGGTTGTTGTGAGGCCAAAGGGCAGAGCTCAAAACTGGTAGTGACTGGCTTTCAGCTGAAAGTACAGGTGTCACCTGGATTGCCTGTTCATTCTTATGTGGTAGTACGCATCGTGGAGGTCTATCGAGCACATCCAATCATCTTGTCCCAGAAAAGGGAGTACTGACTGCAGTGTTACCATGCGGAACTTGGACTTCCTTACTGATTTGTTTAGATTGCTGAGATTCAGAACTGGTCTCCAGTCTCCTGTTTTCTTTGGAACTAAAAAGAATCTTGAGCAAGTTCCGGATCCTATTTGGTCTGGAGGGACTGTTTGGATGACTCTTTTGTCTAGCAACTTTTGAATTTCTAACATTGTCTGTTCCCTCTGACTGGGTAGAATGTCTGGGATGTTTTTTATGTTTGGGACGAGGAAGGAAAAGGGTATGGAGTAACCTCTGGTTATGATGCTTTGTACCCACTTGTCTTTTGTTATTGCTAGCTAGGATTTTGAGTACAAAGATACGCAGTCCCCGACTTCCTCCAGAGATGGACAGGCAGGCCTCCCTTCAGGAGTGCTGAAAGGGCTTACCAAAGAAAGATTCTCTGTCGCCCTGATTCTGCGGACCCCCTCTACCACATGGTAGGAATCTTCTATTACTACTTCCCCCTCTGCCCCTGGGGGAAGATTCACCACATGTGTCCTGGAAAGCTACCTGGGATTTTCGAAACCACATTTTTCCAGTTCCTTTTTGACCTTTGGGATATGATCTGGCAGGTAGGGAAAAACAGACTCCTATGGCAGAGAGAGAGAGTCTCTCCTTCTTGTTCACACCTGGTTAATGTGTCCTTGACTTTGGGCCCAAACAGAGATGAGCCATCAAATGGGGCACTCACAAAGGAACATTTAAAGGGCTCTGCAAAGTCACACAAGTGCATCCAAGAATGTCTCCTTAGGGAAATTCCTGAACCCGCTGCTCTACTCGCTCCATCAGCTGCGTAAGAAATCAGTCTCATGGAGGAGTTGACCACTAAATATAAGGTAGAGAGCTGCAAGGAAACCTTCTCTGACACCTCTTCAGCCACTGAACCTTGGAGAGTATCTCCTAACTCCTTCAGGAGATCTCTCTGTAATCTATTAAAGTGGGTCAGGTAATTCAGTGATCTAAGAGCAAAAGTTGCTGAAGAAAAAATGCGCTTTCCATATCTGTGCATCATGTGAGACTCCTTGTTTGGTGGATGGACAGAAGAAGATTTCTCTGAGAGTTCCACCACCATAGCATCTACTATGACTCCCTTAGTTAAAAAGTTTTTGTCTGAGGTGGAGGTGATGAACTTATTTGGCCTCTGAGGAAAAGGTTCCACTGAATCCGGAGACTTCTACACCTTTCGAGAAACTAATTCCAGAAGTTTGTTGAAAGGCAGAGACACAAAAGTGCTGTAAGGGCTTCCGGATATTGGCTAAGGCTCTTGCCACCCCCCTAGTGCCTTTTTTAGGCAAGGCTCAAAAGACAAACCCACCTCCTTAGAAAACAAAAATGGAAAAAAAACTAAGGGTAATGCTGCTCAATGCCAGGAGTCTAAATCTCAAGATGCAGGCACTCGATGCACTCCTCAGTATGGAGAACATCGACGTCTGTGCAGTAACTGAAACCTGGTTCAAGGCTCCTGAGAGCACCCCAGCGCTACCAGGCTATACCTCATATCAAGCTTTTCGGCCCCAAAACCCGGGCCGAACCACAAAGGGAGGGGGAGTGTCCATATTCATCAAGGACACCCACACCTCCAGGTTAGTAGCAACACATGAAGCATCGGAGACCATACAGGTGCAACTAACCATAGGCAAAACTGCTATACAACTGGTAGCATGTTACAGACCACCCTCCCAATCTCAGGAACCCCACTCAGCCTTCCTGAAGACATTAGAGGATATGAATGTATCACAAAATACCATCATACTGGGAGACTTCAACTACCCTAACATAGATTGGGTACATTATTCTAGCCCTAACACCCTAGCCCAAAGGTTCCTGGAATTCATAAATTCAAATGCACTGGAATAACTAGTCACCTCTCCCACTAGGGGAGATAATATACTAGACCTGATCATCACAAACATGGGGACAAAATGCTCCACACCGGAGGTATACCCCTCACTAGTGAGATCTGACCACAAACTAATCACCCTGGATATACATATCCCACCTCCACCCCCAGCACAAAAGACCACAGTGAAAAACTTTTCAAAAGCAGACTTCACTCTTCTTAAGACTGAGATGGTATCCTTTAAGCCCACTGGGCCAGTGGATACCACATGCCACAATGCTGAATCCTTCACAAATGCTTTCTATGGACATCTCCAAGAATGCATGGATCATGCAATCCCAAATAAATCCAAGTCCCTCTCCACCAAAGGCAAGCATCCTGTCTGATGGACCTCAGCCATTAACAAATTGTATAACAAAAGAAGGAAGCTACTGCACGACAGAGCAAAATCCCATAAAGGGAAGACATCTCTGATCAACACTAGCAGAAAACTACGTTCTCTCATAAAAACATCCAAGGCCAACTTTGAGAGAAAAATCGCTAAGGACACTAAAGATAACCACAAAGCCTTCTTCAGCTATGTTAGAAACCTGGGCGGAAACCCTCAGATATGCTCAGAGTTAGTTCACAACAACAAACAATACACTGAACCCACAGATATTGCCAACATTCTGGCTGACAGGTTCAGTGCAAATTTCTCCCCTCCCTCACCCGCAAAAGAAGAAATACTTATCCCAGCTGAATGTAATCTCCCTGTCAACTCAGATGTCCAGGTGAGAGCTGCCCTCAGCAAAGCAAAAAACACAGCATCAATGGGACCTGACGGTATCCCGGGTTGCGTGCTACATGAACTCCAAGAGGAGCTAAACCCGCACATAAAAATGCTATTTAACCTTAGCCTTACTACAGGATATGTACCTGAACACTGGCATACAGCAACAGTGGTCCCACTCCACAAAGGGGGTACCTCTACAGACCCTGGGAACTACCGCCCCATAAGCTTGACCAGCCTGGTCTGCAAAGCTATGGAAAGAATCATTATGAAACTCATAAACAGAGACATTGGGGACCTACAGACACTTGACCCCACCCAGTTAGGCTTTGTAAAGGGCAGATCCTGCCTTTTGAACCTGGTTGACTTTTTTGAAACAGTGACTAGAGCCATTGATGATGGCAAAGCAGTCCATACAGCCTACCTGGACTTGGCTAAGGCCTTCGACACAATACCCCACTCAGGCATCATAGATAAGCTCAACAGCTTAAATATAAACCCTTATGTCACTAGATGGGTTGCAAACTGGCTAAAGGACAGAATCCATAAAGTTAAAATCGCTGGAGCAATGTCAGACTCAAAGCCAGTCACAAGTGGTGTCCCACAGGGATTTGTCCTGGGACCCCTCTTGTTCGGCATTTATTTCTCAGATATTAAAGCAAACATGGGAGGGTTGTGGCTGACAAAATTCACAGATGACTGCAAACTGGGCGCCATAGTCGATACACCAGCGGACACATACATCCTACAAAAAGGCCTCACAGAAACGGACAACTGGTGCCGGAGTCATGGCCTTAAACTAAATGCCAAAAAATGTATAGTCATCCCCTTTGGGAAAAACAAAGTACCCACAAATTATCACATAGACAACAACCCACTGAATTCGGAAAAAGTAATCAGAGACCTAGGGACCCAAGTCGACAGCGACCTCTCATTTGACACCCACATTGCCAAAGTGGTTAGAAAAACATTCTACCTTGCACACCTTATCATGAAGGGATTCACATCCAGATCCAAGGATGTCATTGTACCCCTATACTCCTCCCTCATCAGACCCATGATTGAGTACAATGCCCCATTTGGTATGTACCTCACCCGGCATTTGCAACAGCTGGAGAGACCACAAAAGTACCTCACCAAGAGGATCAAGGGTCTCCAACATATGTCTTATTCTGCCAGACTAAAGAAACTCCAGCTCTATTCAGTACCATACCGCCTGCTCAGAGGTGATCTCTGCCTGACGTACAAGGCCATGTCCAATCAGGAACTGATGGACATGCTCCACCTCAAAAAATCCAAATCCATCAGAACCACGAGAGCTAAAGACTTAAACCTCGGCACAAGTATGAATAGGACATGCTGGAGGGATAGATTCATAACCCAGAGGCTTCCCATGCTCTGGAACAAGATCCCAGTTCATGTTAGGCAGAGCCCCTCACTGACTCTCTTCAAGAGAAATCTTGATGAGTGGATGGGAGATCGTAAGTTTACCCCAGGGGTCACATCTGTGTCACTACTAGACAGGGGCACAGTAAACTAATTCTATTATATGAGGGGACCTTCACTGAGTCACTACTAGACAGAGGCACAGTATTCTAAATCTATTCTGTGCATTTTTGTACCATTTTATGGGGTGGCGAAAGCCACATCACTATGGCTAGGCTTACAAATGCCCCAGGGCAGATAGCCTAGTACTAAACCATGAAACTATGAAACTATGAGATCCAAAGGCCTTCAGGTACATGGACTCCTCTGCTGAAGGGTTGGTGGACTTACAGCTGCCTCTTTGTTTATGCATTTCTAAGATGTCTCCAAAGGAGACATCATCAGGAGGCGACCATGGGGACGCTTTGGCTTCCTTGAGGTCCATATCCAAAGTGACAGACTCCTCTGGGGAGTCTAAATGCTTCCTCTTACATAGTCTCTTTGAAGGGACCTCTTCAGAGGGGTACTCTGGAGAGGTTTCAGAAGAGTGGAGGGCTCCCTGTGGGGCATCCTGAGGCCTAGGATCTCTGCGTCCCTGTGGATGCAAGGGTATAGAGGCAGACACCGGTGTCTTTGGGCGAAGAACATCCAGAGATGACCACAGAACTGCCTGTGGAGACAACACTCTCCTCATCACTTCAAAATCCCCCTGCCCCTGATCCGAGGAAATCCATGGATCCAAAGAGCTCGAGGGAATCCCCGGAATCAAGGAGGATGGCTTCAAGGCTGCAGTAGGAGCCAAGCTCACTCAAGCCAATGCCCCGAAAGGCAAGCGTGGACCCGACAATTGTCTGATCTGACTCGCCTCCCTGGACCTTTTCGGAGATCGTCAGCTCCTAGACTCCTTGAACTCTGATGGTGCTGAGGACGTTAGAGGAATGATCAGATCTGAAGATCCCGTAATAGGTCTCGGTTCTGAGGGTTCCACCAATATCAGCTCTGGACATTCCGGCTCTGAAGTCTGAGGTCAGATTGGAGGAGGAATTGAAGTAGAAGGGGAGGATGTGGTCAGATCCAAAGCCCCAGGGGTTGGATCCGATAACAGCTTGGCCAACGCTGGTGTCCTTAATAGCCTCTGTACCACTCAATCCACATCATCATCAGATAGGCTCCTGGAGGACCGAGTGGAGGGGGCTGGAGACTTGGAAGGCTGGAGTATAGGAGATGTAAGAGTAGGGGAGAACACCTCCAACACAAGGGACCGGCTCCACAACTTAAACTCCACCGACACTGAGACTGATGGTGTCAGAGCAGTAGATATCTTGGATCCGACAGTCTTAGGATCCAGTGAGGAACATTTTGTAATTTTTTTTGGAAGGCTCCATTGGAGCACTGGAAGAGGAAGATCTCTTCCAAGATTTGTCAGATCTAGAAGAAGGAGACTTGTCAAACTTTGACGAACCTGGACCTTCTTGTATTGCTTCCAAGAAGGGTTTTTTTAAAGATTTCTTACGATTAATTTGTTCTTCCTCTCCAGAAGAGCCCTGTGATTGAAGGAATGACAAACTAAACAAGACTCTTGGAGGTGAACAGCTCCTAGGCAATACAAACAAATAGTGTGTCTATCAGCTAAGGACATTTTCTGTCCACATTTCTCACATTTTTTGAAACCAGAGGGTTTCAAATCTTTAGAAGATATTTCATTCACAGAGAAAAACATGAAGCACAAAAGCTAGAATAGTTATTTTTTTAACAATAACAATAACAGCAACAACAGCAACCACAACAGTAGTTCAACAATCAACTACAATTGGAAAGGAGAGGAGAAAGGGGAGGGCGCAGCCCTCTAACGTAAATGGGCTACGCCTGGAAGAGTAAAAGAAGGGGGAAGACCTTTAACTTAAATGGGCAAAAGTAAAGTAGTTCTCTAACTTAAGCAAACTAACTTTAACAAATTTTAAAGAAAAAATAAAGGTAAGAAGAGCCCTCTAACTTAAAAGGTTCTAGTACAGGTGTTAGATAGAAGCCAGGATAGGGAAAATAAGGCCTAATGGAAAACAACGGCAAATGGCAGCAAAGATCAGCAGAACAAAACAAAAATAAACTAGCACCAAACTAGTTATGTAAAGCAATAATAATAATAAGCAATTTTTAATAATAATGATAATAATAAAGGAGAATACTTAGCTAGAGCCAGTAGAAAGCACACACTCTTTTTTAGCAGCAAACGAGATTTGGAGAACTTTCCTAGTGCATGCTGGGATATGGTTTAGCCACGAGCTAGTGGAAGACCTCGAGCTTGTATATAAGGTCGAGTCTGATCTGACGATCAGATCCGAACCCATCCTGGTAAGAATGATAGGACAACAACACATCTGTTTATTCACAGCTTAATGAATATTATATGTGGAGTTACTTTTTTGTTTGGGACCTTAAGTGTATTATCTCTTGTGTGGGAAACTTTTATTGAAACTTATTTTCCACTTGTTTTGTGACAGTTTTACAACATCAAGAGATCTACATAAAATATTCTTTCTATTATCATGGAGTAATCAACAGGCAGCTGAATGCTCTCCTTATCCCACTCAAGATGGACATAGTAAGGCCGAAAACAGGACAAATTCTATGGGGTGCCAGGCTAAATAGATCAGATGTCAGCTTTGTTGATTCCTGTTTGGTATTCAGCACAGATCGTGCCATTGTAAAGACTACTCATGAAACAAACAAACATGACTGTTAAGAAAATCCATTCTGAAAATGTAGCTGTAAAATTTTAACTCATGGGAAAGGTTAAATCCCTAAAAGTACTTGTTTTCAGTTTTACTCTATATGGAATCCTACTTGATGGTGACACTCAAGGGTGGCTTCTATTTTGACAGGACAAAAAGAAAAATTCTCCCACCTTTTCTGTCAGTCAACGAGACTTAAAGGAATGGTACAACAAGACTTAAAGGAGTGGTGCAACAAGATTTAGCAGAGTGGTACAACAAGAATTAGAAGAGTGTTACAATAAGAATTAGAAGAGTGGCACAATAAGAAATAGAGGAATGGTACATCAACACAAAGGAGTGGCACAAGAATTAGCAGAGTGGTACAACAAGAATTAGAAGAGTGGTACAATAAAAATTAAAAGAGTGGTACAATAAGAATTACAAGAGTGGTACAATAAGAATTAAAAGAGTGGTACAATAAGAATTAGAAGAGTGGTACAATAAGAATTAGAAGAGTGGTACAATAAAAAATTAGAAGAGTGGTACAATAAGAATTAAAAGAGTGGTACAATAAGAATTAAAAGAGTGGTACAATAAGAATTAGAAGAGTGGTACAATAAGAAATAGAAGAGTGGTACAATAAGAATTAAAAGAGTGGTACAATAAGAATTAGAAGAGTGGTACAATAAGAATTAGAGGAATGGTACATCAACACAAAGGAGTGGCACAAGAATTAGAAGAGTGGTACAACAAGAATTAGAAGAGTGGTACAACAAGAATTAAAAGAGTGGTACAATAAGAATTAGAGGAATGGTACAACAAGAATTAGAGGAATGGTACAACAAGACTTAAAGGAATAGTACACAAAGAATTAAAGGAACAGTACAACACAAATTAAAGAAATGGCACAACACGACTTAATGGAGTGGTATAACAAGAATTAGAAGAGTTATACAACAAGAATTAGAGGAGTGGTACACAGCAGCCTTGTAGTAGAATGTCCGATGGCCTTGAAAATGCACTGTTCCTAACTATGCTCTGTTGTGAACTTACAGATGGTGACTCAAAGAGTGACACTCTTCAGATAATCTACCACAGATTATTATTTCTTGTGTGATGAAATTAATTCCACAAACTCTGTCAAAAAGGAATAAAATAACTAATTCAAAATGAGAGACTTAACAGCATCCTGTGATCAGCTACAAAAAAGCAACTGGCAGACTGCTTTATAAAGGGGGAGGGGTGATACCCACTGGCTTCTACAAGCACATGATGAAGGAATATGGTATGATGGCTACTGAACTGCTGTGCAGAATGTTAACCTATTTTTTCTTTATAGATGGAGGAGGAGGAGACTGTTAAATCTACAGTAATTTCCTTTGTTTGATACTTTTTACTGCAGTATCTCTTCTATGGGAGAATTTTATTCCAGCTATTTTCAATTTGCTTTATAATAGTTCTGTAACAGTGTTTTGACTTTCTGGCCATGACTATGTACTAGTTTACTGTGGTTTAGACTATGTCAGTGTATGTGGTATTTGTGCAGCTTGGGTGTTCAAAACAAAAATCTCCACGTGTCTTCAAAACTTAACTAGTCTGGTCAACCTTTGAATTGAAAACAGTACAACAGATGGAGCCTATCCTTAGACAAACAGACAACTTCCTAATCAGAGGCCAGCATAACTCACTGAAAGACCTCTTAACAGGACAATAAAAAGCATAATTTCCTCATTGATTGTGGACCCACACCCAAGTATTCCGGAGAGCAGCCTTTGGATAACAATTGTACCAATCAGTAATCCTGATGTGGAAAGACCAAATTCTTCATAACCAGAGCACCATATCAAGCATGAGCTTCATCCTGCAGGGTTTGATTCAATTGGTCTACATTTTAATTAACCTGGTCTGTCCCTCTTGGTATAACCTATTTTCAGGGGAAAGCCAAGGTGGTATTCATACTGAATAGGGAATATTTAGCTGGGATAGAGGATGAGACTCGATAAAGAAAAAGAAAAGGTTGACCATATATTGATTACATCCATATTGTTCTTTTGGAAAGAAAGATGTATAACAAGCAATAAAATCTGAACAATGCAATTAAAAAAATAAGATTTTGGTTGTGACAGGCAAGGTTGGGGGAGCTGACAAACCTTTTTTTTTCAATAATATATATCTGATATATCTATCTTTGGGCCCACCCTGTGAAATAGAGCACTATGACGCCATGACCCACCTCTACAGTTTTGCATATAACCTCCACTATGGCCTTGCACCCTCAAACCTGCAATGCACTCTGCTGGGCTCTCCACTAACACATGGCAGCACAGAGGCCAAACCCGTCCTTAGCATGTTACCCACTCCCTCACTCTCCACAGAGAGGAGAGCAGGCACAGCCAATTCACTACTCTCCCTCATCTCTTTGTCTCCTCAAGTGCTGGGGCCACTAATCTAATCCTGGTCACCAGGGTCATAGCCAGAGCTTCTTCCCTCTACATAATGAGGACGACTCTCATGAGTCATTTACTAGCCAAATTTTCTTCTGTGATGTTTAAACCCATGCTGATGAAATTCTGTGCTCTGTACATATGCCACAGTGCTGCCCCTCCAGAAAGGCTTAAAGGATGACTTTTGTCCAAACCCTCCTCTACAATAAAAAGAAAATAATGCATATCCCCCTCAATGCAGGGACCTGGAGGAGACAAGAAAAATGAGACAAAAATACACCAGCACAGCCCACAAAGCATGAGGGTGGCTTTCTGTTCTTAAAAAGTCACATCTTCTGATAAGACAGCCCTTTGAGGCAAGCCTGACTCCTAAATGTCATGCCACAGGCTGCAGCTCTGAGATCATAACAAGATACAATGTAGACATGCTCATTAGTACGTCAAAATGTCTTAGGTGCATTGTTTAAAACATGAGTAACTTTCTTCTCTTCATCCACCACCCTCACGAGCACTTATGGTATTAAGCATTGCTTGCTGGACTGCAGCATTTTGCTTCATAACCATAAATAGCAGGCATTTCATTTTAAGCCCATAAATAAGCTGGGAACTTCCTTCATTATTTCATCCATTTATACTTTAGACTGTCTTTTTTATTACATTTAGTTTAGATTTCTTTACATAAAATTGTCCTGAATTTAAAAAAAATCTAAACCATAGAGTAAAAAGGTGACAGAGACAAACCATTCAGTAAAAACTGTGAGAAAGACCCTGCCCTGCTAGAGCCTTTGCTGTGTAATACCTTAAAACTCCCATCAACAAAACATTTCTAGTTTTAGCAAAACTGGTGGAGAAAAGGTTTTCTCCAAATTAAGTCTATCCTACAAGTACAGATTTCCTATAGAGGATGACAATACAGGTACCCTTCAATTTAACTACTAACCTATCCTTATAGCCTAGATAATTGACAGACTCAGTAGGGTTAAGTGAGAATCAGTCACAGTTTTGCAGGAACGGGCTGAAATAGACTCGAGCTACTGCACTGCCAAGTCTGTGGCTCTCTAGTCAGAGGTTATGACTTCTGTAGAGACAAGAATGGGGAAAATAATATGTCTAGTTACAGTTTTCATAAAAGTGGTGAAACATATTTACCTTGAAAGTGTGAAAATCACTAAGATTAAGATCTAGGCAGCAAAATACTGAGCTAATACATGGTCAACATGCCAAATCATATATTTTTACCAAGGTATGCAGCAAGGCTAAATAGATTTCATATTTTTTCATGGAAATGTTTAAAGAAAGATTTCTATATCCCAAGCATACTGGTAAGCGTATTCCCAGGAGACAACCCTTAGTGCCAGATATGAAAATGTATCAGTTAGTTGTCTGAAGCACATACTCTGGGAATATGGTGACCTGAACACTTGAGGTGTGCCCACCAGGACCTATACTATAGGAATACCTTATTTCACAAAAAAAAAATGAAAATCTGTATTCAGTAGTTACATATTTACATATACATGTACATTATATGGAAACAAAAGAAAGCATTTCCAACCTCTTCTGTCAAAATTAATAATTGATCTTAAGTACTTCATTCATTTTTCTCTACTTATAATACATTGCCTCTTTCTCTCCAAATAAATCTTAAACATGAAATGTAACAACTCTTTTTCTTTATAAAATTTCTTCCCATAATTTCCATGTAACAACACATTTATCCTAACTTTTTCTACAAAATAATTTTTTACAAATGTTCTGTTATCTTCCCCAAAAATCTTACACTCTATTATATTCAAAAGAAAAATGAAGGTGCAGCGAAGTGATTGTGTGATTGTCATGCTGGTCTTGATGCTATTATCCTCGTGGTAGGCTGAGGGCAGGGTGAAAATGAAATTACACTACTATCATTAGTGTTACTAGATGTTACCAGCAAAAAAAAGAAGTTATGTCTTACCATAATGTTCCATTTATATCATTGATCCTCGTTCAGTCATTATGCCTGGGTTATCTGTTCCGACCTCGGAACCGAGCCGGCCATCTTCCAAGCTCGCGACAGCCACAAACTCTCGAGCTAAACTCTTACCCACAATTCCCCTCTTCCTGTTACCTCAGATTGAGTTTGCAAGTCAAAGGAAGTAGAGGCTACCTCTGGTCAAAGGACCTAATGGAACTGGATAATGAGATCCACTATAAGCCTCAGGAGGGGGAAGAAGGGAGGGTCGTAATGACTGAACGAGGATCAACAATACAGATGGAATGTTATAGCAAGACATAACTTCTTTATCTGATATTGTTAATCCTCGTTCATTCCTTACACCTGGGACAGAGTCCCCAGCTACCTTTATTCCTGGGAGGCTCTCATGGAAGAACATTCCTGAGCACCACTGAACCAAAGGATGATCTTCCTCTGGAGGCCAAATCCAATTTGTAATGGCTGATGAAGGTATGAGGTCTACCCAAGTTGCAGCTGCACAAATGTCAGGTAAAGAAGCTCTAGCATGGAAGGCAGCAGAAGTTGCGACCAACCTAGTGGAATGAGCCCTAACGGCTGTAGTCAGAGGGATATCGTGAGTTTTGTAAATAAATGTTACACAGTCTTTTAACCATTTAGCCAATGTGACCTTAGAAACAGCACATCCAAGTCTAGGATCAAAATAGGCCAGGAATAGCAGATCTGATTTGTGAGAAGCCTTAGTTCTGTCCAGATAGAAACAAATTTGCCTGTGAATGTCAAGGGTATGTAGACAATACTCTCCTCTGTTAGAATGATTGGGAAAGAAAACTGGCAATTCAATGGATTGGTTAATGGACATTTCAGAGATCACTTTTGGCAGGAAGGAAGGATTAGTTCTCAATGACACTCTATCTTTATGAAAGATTAGGTAAGGCCGTTTGATGCATAGAGCTTGAAGTTCAGAGATACGTCTGGCAGAAGTAATGGAACAAAGTTTTCAAGAAAGAAACTTGAGGTCGCATGAAAAAGCTGGTTCAAAAGGGGACGTAGTCAAAGCTTGCAGGACTAAAGACAGATCCCATGGCTGGCTAGGTTCTCTAAAAGGGGGTTTCAAATGATTTATGCCTTTTAGAAAAGTCTTGCATAATTTGTGTGACATAAGAGAAGAGTCATGGACACCATTGTGAAAATTAGATATTGCGGCCAAATGAACTCGAATGGTAGAAGTAGATAGGCCAGATTGGAATAAACTGGATAGGTACTCCAGTACTACTGGCACTGGTGCTGAGAAAGGGTCTATCTGTTTTTCCTTCAGCCAACTGGTAAACCTTTTCCACTTGCTGAGATAAGTAGTTCTGGTGGAAGACTTACGAGATGCAATACGAATGTCACATACTGGGGAAGAAAGATCAGTCTGCCTGGCAATCACTGGAAGTGGAGGAGCCAAGCTGTGAGCTTCAGGCTGTTCAGGTTGGGGTGAATCAGGTTCTGCGGATGGGAGATCAAATCCAGAGTTGGATCGAGAATCCATGGTTGATCTAGCAGGTAAGGCCATAAGAAGGGGAACCAAATTTGCCGAGGCCAGTATGTTATGACGATTATCTTGCTCTTCAATTGGCGGGCTTTCTTCAGGAACTGGGGAATGAGAGGGAGAGGGGGAAAGGAATAAAGCAGACCTGAGGGTGAATCGTGGACTAGAGTATCCCTGGGTGAATGTACCCGAGGGGGAATCAGGGTGAAGTAATTGCTGCATTTGTAGTTGGTTGGGGATGCAAAAAGGTTGCAGCAAGGGAGACCCCAGCGGTTGAAAATCTCCGCCACTATAAGAGGATTCAGAGACCACTCGTGTCGTTGCAAAATGCACCTGCTCAATCTGTCTGCTATCACACTGGAACTCCCAGGAATATGCATTGCTAAAAGAAAGCGGTTGGTAGCCATCGCCCATTGCCATATCCTCATGGCCTCTCGACAAAGTGGGTAGGATTTGGTTCTGCCTTGTTTGTTGATGTACCAGACTACAGCCATGTTGTCCAATTGTATTGCAATAGTCCCTGATAGAAAGAGGGGATGAAATGCTTGCAACGCTAGAAGCACCGCCCTCTGTTCTGGGACATTTTTATGCAGATGAGCCTCTAGGTCCGACCACGTGCCTTGGACTGTCTTCCCCTGAAAAAGCCCCCCACCCCACCCCATCAGGGAGGCATCCATGGTCACTGTGGCTTTGGGCTGTTGGGGTGTGAAGGGGCGAGACCATTGTGACGGGTTCTGCGACATCCACCAAATCAAGTCTTGTCTGCATCTCTGAGACACCCGAATCTGGGATGAGAGAGGAAACTGAAAAGGGTACCACTGGGTGAGTAGTAACCATTGTAAAAGCCTCATGTGGAACCTCGCGAGGGGAACAATGGTGATGGAAGCTGCCATGGAACCCAACAGCTGGAGAACAGAATGTGCTGTTGATCTTTCCCTTGAGAGGATGGGTATGAGTTGTTGTTTTATCCTTAAGATTCTGTGCTCTGGAATCGATGCTGTGCAGTTCTTTGTATCCAATAGGACCCCAATGAATTCTATGGATTGGGATGGGGATAGGTTGGATTTTTGCCAGTTTACAGTTCTACCTAGCCTTTCTGCGGTGTGAAGAGAGTATGCCAAGGCTTTTTCCAATACATGTCTGATGGGGGCGGTGATGAGCCAGTCGTCTAGGTAAGGAAACATCCAGAATCCTTGTAGTCGCAGGTGAGCTGTGACAACTGCCATGCACTTGATGAACACTCTGGGGGTTGTAGAGAGTCTGAAAGGCAGTACTCGAAACTGGTAATGACTGGCTCCCACACGGAAGCAAAAGAATCTTCTTGATGGTCTGTCCACCTTTATGTGGTAGTACACATCTTGAAGATCTATAGAGCACATCCAATCGCCTGCCTCCAAGAGTGGGAGGATAGACTGTATTGTAACCATCTGGAATTTCTGTACTTCTACAAATTTGTTTAGCACACTGAGATCCAAAATCGGTCTCCAGTCCCCGGTGTTTTTTGGCACTAAAAATAATCTTGAGTAGAATACAGATCCTATCTGGTCTGGTGGGACTATTTGGATGACTCTCTTTCTTAGCAGCACTGAAATTTCGAATGCTGCTTCTATCCTTTGACTGGGTGGAACGTCAGGTAAGCTCCTTGGGGGGGGGGGCAAAGATCGAAGGGAATATCATAACCTCTGGTTATTATCTCTTGTACTCAAGAATCGGTGGTAATGGTTAGCCAGGCAGAAGGGTACAAAGAGAAACGACCCCCAACCACTTCCAGAGGAAAGCAGTTGGGCCACTCTTCAGGAGCGCTGGTAGGACTGGCAAAAGAAAGAATCTCTGGAACCCTGGTTACGCAGACCTCCTCTGCCCCGAAAGGGGCATCTTCCATATGAGTTTCCCCCTCTGCCTCTAAAGGAAAACTCAGCTCATGTGTCATGGAAAGAACCCTGAGACTTTTTGTGCCAAATCTTCCTACTCTTCTGGTTTCTGGAGAAAGCCCATTGAGGGGAAGAATAGTGGACACCCACAGCAGAAAGGGTCTTACCATCCTGTTCACACCTAGCCAGTGTGTCTTTAACCTTGGGTCCAAATAATGAAGAGGCTTCAATGGGAGTGTTCAGAAAGGAAGCCTTGAAAGCTTCTGCAAAATCACACAAGCGCATTCAGGCATGCCATCTCATGACTATGCCTACACCTGCTGCTCTAGCTGCTCCTTCTGATGCATGAGAAATCAGGCGCATGGAGGAGTGAGAAATCGATTCAAGGATGACTAACTGTGAGACCACTTTGTCCCTGACCTCATCAGACACAGCTCCGGCCAAAGTTTCAGAGAGCTCAGAAATTAAGTCTCTTTGAAGCCTTTCAGGGACCTGACTGCAAAGGTCACTGATGCAAAGGTATGCTTCCCTAATCTGTCCAGCGCCCGGGACTCTTTGTTGGGTGGGTGGACGGTCTGGCTTTCCTCCACCAGATCCTTCTTTGTTGCGGCCGCCACCACCAAGGCATCTACAGGAAGACCTTTGGACCAGTAAGGCTCACTATCCGGAGGGGACAAGATTTTATCTGGTCTGTGGGGAATGGCGTCAATGGCATCAGGAGCCTTCCATGCATGCTGCACGACGAGCCAGACAAGGTCGTCGGCAGGTGAAGTAATCCAAGAGGTAGGGGGCCAGGCATGAATGGCCTGCAGGAACACAGACTCTTCAGAGGTCAGGTTAGAGGGCCGCCAGTCACCTCTCTGCTTAAGTATTTCAAGGATATCTCCAAAGGATACCTCAGAAAGTGACCGGGGGGACCCTTCCCCATCATCAAAGTCTGTGTCTTCCGTGAGGGACTCTTCTGGTGAGTCCACATGCTTCCTCTTACATGAACTCTTGCAATGAACTTCCTCAGGGGAGAATCTGGGGAAGACAGTGCAAAAGAGGCCTCCAGTGGGAGTGTGCCCTGAGGCCCTTGTACCCGGTGTCCACTAGGGGTGCCTTGTGTAAATTGTGGTCTAGAGGAGGATGGGGGCACTGATACCACAGGATTGCCAACAGACGCAAGAGCCTTCTCCATGAGTTGGAAGCCTGGTCCACCTGAGGAGGTCACACCTCGCTCAAGCAAATCAGCCCACCGACTTGGAGTCCCTGGATGGCTGTGAAAAACAGTAGTACATATGTCACAGCTAGCATCCAGAGCAGTGACTGGAGGGACAAGTCTCCCCTGCCACAAAGGCAACTGCGACTCCTTAGTGAGGTTCAGGAAAGGAGCCGAACTGAGGGAAGTCTGTGCTACAGCAGGGGGCTTCAAAGGCAATGAAGAAGGAGAATAAGTAGGAGTCTTTGGAGAAGGGTGTTCACCTTCAAAGGAAGAGTAATTCCTGGAGGGTTGGATACCTCTGGCCAAAAGCAATTGATCCACAAGATGCACCACATCATGTTCCGAGAGGCTTCTAGTGGATCTCATAGATATAGCTGAAGGGGAGCCAGGTCTATCCAAGGATGCAGGAAACTCGGTGCCCACAAAGGGGTCTTTGGACGGTGCTAAAATAGGTATCTGCACTGAAAACAACGGAGCCGTTAAAGCTTGTACTACTGGTGTCAGCACCGAGGAAATCATCGGTGCCAAAGGTAAGGTCTGCACTGATGAGGTCGGTGCCGAAGTGGTAGTTGGCACTATGGTAGGTGCTGAAAGAGTCTGTGCAAAAAACGAGGTTGTCGGTACCGAGAGAATAGTCGGTGCCGTGAAAATTGGAGTCGAAGCAGGAGCGGACGTTAGAACAGTCATCGACGCTGGAAAGGTCTGCATTGAAGAAAATGTCAGAGCCAGTAAAGAAGTCTGAACCGAGGGGCCCCTCGGTTCCGATGAGGTGTAGGGCACAAAACTCAGTGTCGAAGTAACGGATGGTGCCGAAGGCTTCAGTGCCGAAGATCCAGGCACTGTAAGCCTTGAGGCCAAGGAAGTCAAATCCGAACTAGAAAGCTTGGCTTTCTTAGGTCTCAGTTCCTTGTTGTCCCCAGCAGGAGACGACGGGAGAGACTTGGCCTTCTTGTGTTCATCTCTCTTCTTATGGGAACTAGGAGGGGTTGAAGCCTCTGACCCAGAAATAGCCTCGGAAAAGGAAGATTTAAGTAGTCCCTTTAAAATCAGATTATTTTTCCTTTCCACCAAAGTCCTGTTAGAAAAATTATCACAAATCCCGCAAGGTGGGTCAACAGTCAAGTGAGGCACACCCAAATATAACGCATGTGCATCCGAAATAGGCAATTTATGCCCACAATCCACACATCTTTTAAATCCCGGACCAACTTTTTTCTCAGCCATGATAGGAGGAAGAAAGGAAAGGAAGGAAGAAGGTACCAACAATGGTACAAGAAATACCCAAAGGTAAAGCAGGAAAGATTTTACCAATGATGGTAAAGGCGTTACCTCACGGTAAGAAGAAAGAAGGGCTAGAAAAAAAACAAAATAGAGTTGTTAGATGCGATAGGGTAAGAGATAAGTATTTAACAAAATTAGAACTGAGAATAACTGCAATACGATAATGTATAATCAAAGAAGTTTTACTTAGCTCAAGAGAAGTGGCTTGACATGACTGAATGGCGATGCAGCAAACAAAATCTGAGGTAACAGGGAGAGGGGAATTGTGGGTAAGAGTTTAGCTCGAGAGTTTGTGGCTGTCGTGAGCTTGGAAGATGGCCGGCTCGGTTCCGAGGTCGGAACCGATAACCCAGGCATAAGGAATGAATGAGGATTAACAATATCAGATGGTCTATTATAAGAAAGTGGAAATCACCTCCTGCCCCCACTGATGCAGGGATGTTATATAATATTATATAAATATCTACGCAACTGAGAGCTTCTTGGAAAAAAGTAAGACAGCGGAGGACAAGGTAACAAACTGGCCCCCTGGTTAATGACAGCCTTTGAAGATGAACAACAAAGACCGTTCAGCATAGGTGTACTAAGAAAGGAGGTAACCCTGTGTATTTACTGGACAGTCAGTAGGAAGTATGACATCAGTGACTTTTGTCAGTATCTTTGTGTAAGATGTATCCAACAACAGTTAGCTTGTTTCCCCATGACATACAAAAGGAGTTATGTTGTTAAGTTTGAAGGGGTTGTGTAGAAGCACACTACAATTTGGTATTTGTTAAAAATATAAATACTTTGTAATAAAAAGCATTTCCTAGCACCTACTCTTAAGCCTGATCTGCAGGAACGTCTCAAAATGCAACCACAAACCTTCAAACCTGATAAAATAACACTCAACTGAGATATTAAGAAGAATGAAAACTGTATCATATTTGTAGAGTGTAAAATTATAACAAAGCAGAAATAACTTAAGTACCTTTAATGGCACCCCTTCTTTAAGCCATGTGAGTGTCGGTGGTGGTACTGCATCTGACTTACATTCCAGTATGACCTGTCCATTCTGAAGTACAGCTACATCCTGAGGACCACTCTTCCCAGCAATGTTAGGGGGAACTGGTAAACAAACAAAAGTGTAAGTCTTAATGTGAGCTTTCCCCCAATAAAAGCTAATACCATGTTTAAATCATGATACAGTATTACAGAAATTAAAGCATTACATTTAAATATATGAGTAGCTGGTTTCTTTCATTTCAAATTACAGAATGTGACTGCTTACTGGACTAATCCACCTTAGAGTTTAGGCTAAAACTCATAAGCCATAAGTGTGAGCATGTTACTCCACTTTCTTTGACTTCCAGTTACAGAAAGGAAGTTCCAGTTATAGAAAGACAGTTACAGAAAGGAAGGTGCTACAAAGAGTGGTGAGGATTGCAGAGAAGGTAGGCTCCAGTCTTCCATCAATACAACATCTTTATTCTGTAAGAAGCATCCGAAAGACCACCA
This sequence comes from Protopterus annectens, assembly GCF_019279795.1. Classification (NCBI taxonomy): domain Eukaryota; kingdom Metazoa; phylum Chordata; order Ceratodontiformes; family Protopteridae; genus Protopterus; species Protopterus annectens. The sequence goes on along the minus strand of NC_056744.1, from coordinate 402,974,903 downwards.
AAATAATACAGGACAACACGCATCCTGTGCATGGACTGTTTAAGCATCTGGCATCGGAGAGGAGATATTGCAGCATCTGCTGCAGGACTACAAGATTCAGTAACAGTTTCTACGCTACAGTGATTACACTTCTGAACTCGGGCACTAGTCCCAAGGGTCCGGACACATAATACATCAATTTTTATTTATTTGTGCAATATATACTTACATATATTCCAAGTAAGTTCAATACTAACTTATTATATCCATAGTCAGTATTATTTAACTCACTCAAGTTCAATATTAGACAAATAACTTAGGCATTTCAAAAGTTGTTTTGTTTTACTGTTTTGTTTTATATTTAAATAGGGTTCATAGGTAGGTACTAGGCTATCGGCCCAAGGGCCTAAGTAAGCCTAGCCAACAAGGTTCCCTGGCTTACGCCACCCAAGAAAGTTATTTTCCTGTGCCCCTGTCGAGCAGAGCCACAGAAGTGATCCCCGGGGTGTATTTCCTATTTCCCATGGTAGTCAATTTAACTCAGGGGAGGGTATTCTTTTCATATATGAATGTTGGCAAATGTCTCTGCTCTTTCTTGCATGTATTGGGAGTAGTATTGTATTTGTTAGTTATGTGTTGTTTCACTTTCCTTTGTAATCTTAAGAATAAAGTTTACTTTGACTTTTCTCCTGTGAAGTCATTCAACTTTTCCTGTCATTTTTTTCTTTGTAATTGACTTTATATTATTTTTCAGGCAAATATCTAGAATATAACCAAAAATTGTGGCAAATTACTATTTTTATCTCTTTACAAAATTACCACTTTCTTCTCTGTTACATAAGTTGTGTTACTTGCAGTAACTAAATTTCCCTTGAAAACAGGTCATTACCACAACAATATTTGGTATGTTCAAGAAAATGGAATTAAAAAATTATAAAAAAAAGAAGTCAAATTATATAACCTATCTTTACCAGTTTTCCAAAATTCCAGAAGAGGCTGAATTTTGTTCCTAGTAAGATATTGACTCTGAAACTGGTTAATCTGTATATACTAGTGACAGACAGCAAATGTGGAAATTATCCGTCATGAAAAGTCATCTTTTTTTCAAATAAATATTCTGTGGATAAAAAGTCTTAAGATATTAAACCATCACCAGAAGCATGAATTATTTTATTCACACATTTCCTTTGTCTGAAAATACTATTTGTTTTGGAGGAGCAGTGGCTGGTCTGCATATGTCTGTACATCTGATGAAAAGCATCAGCATAGCAGAGACATTCCAGAGAAGGAAAGCCAAAGTGGAAACTGGTTATCTGAGAAAACAATGGATTTTAAATACTACTGGGAAAAAAGACTGCATAAAACAGTTTCCTTCAAAATGAAATTGAAACAAGGGATCCCTTCCAACCAAGGTACCTTAAGAGATTTCTTTAAGGGAAACTACCTACTCCTAAGTGATACACTGTCAACCTTCAAATCCCCACCAAACTCAGTTAGCTCCACTGAATATGTAGAAATGTACACCACCTCACTATACCAGCATGTAAACAGTTGCATCGATGCAGCTACACGCGCACCCCGCAAGAACAAGTGCAAGGCAAACTCCAGAAACTAACTTACATTGTGGAACCATAACATCAACAAGCTGTATAATAAAAGGAAAAGAATTTTGGCCAAAAGTAGGAACAATAATTCCCAGAATGTTAGACCTTATCATTGAAATAAACAAACAATTCAGGAATGCAATAAAATCCACCAAAGCCAAGTTTGACGCTAAAATAGCACAAGGCATTTTTTTAGTTATCTTTGTAATCTCAAAAACACAACACAGCAAAGTGCAGAGCTGATTGTGAATAATGCTACCTACATTGAGGCTGAAGATCTAGCAAAGCCCTCTCTCCCCTCTGTCTGCCCCTCAAGATATACTCAAAACTGCTTTGCCTCCAGCTATCACAGAAGGCCAAGTCCTAAAAGTGCTATTAGAGCAATGGATGACAGTAAAACAGTACACACCACATACCATGACCTGACCAAAGCTTTTGACACAATTCTCCACTCAAGCACATTCAAAAAGTGAAGTACACTGAGAATAAACCCCTATGCCACCTGTTGGATTGCCAACTGACTCAAACATAGGACACAGAAAATCAACATGAGGAAGTTACCTGCACAAAGAGACTAGCCACCAGTGGAGTTCCTCAGGGTTCTCTGTTGGCATTTACTTTTCTGAAGTAAAAAAAATACCAATGGGTTCTGACTGACTACGTTTGCAGATGACAACAATCTAGAAGCAGTAAGATAAGAGTGGTCATTAAATCCCTAAATGACTTAGCCATCCTGCAGGAAGGTATGTCTGAAATAAATAACTGGTGCCAAAATCATGGACTGAAACTTAATGCCAAAAATGTATCAATGTATCTTTTGGGAAGTCCTCTATCCAGGGAACTACCACATTAATAATACGCTCTTAAGAGTTGATTCAGTTGTTCAGGATTTGTGAACTTATGTGGACAGTGACCTAACTTTTGACAAACATGTGCCCATTACTGTAAGAAAGTCATTCTATTCTGTACAGCTTATAAACAAAAGGATTGTGTTTAGATTCATGGATGTCAATGTCCCCCTTTATTCAGCCTTCATTAGGCCAGTCATTGAATATAATGCCCCCTTTGGCATGCATCTGTCCAGACATGTACAACAAATGGATTACTCACAGAGATACCTTACTAAAAGGAAACAAGGCCTAAATAGCATGTCCTACATGGACTGACTCACAGCCCTGTCCCTATACTTGGTATCCTACAGACTGCTAACAGGTAACCTGTGTTTGGCATACAAGGCATCCTCTAACCAAATACTGATGGATTTACTGCACATCAGCAAGTCAAACATCATCAGAAATACTCAGCCTAGGGATCTAAACTTCTGAAAACATCAACAAAATGGTTTGAAGGAACATATATATCTTGCAGGGTATACCACTGCTCTACAGACTCCCCAGACACATAAAACAAAGTTCATTCCTGTCCATATTCAATAGAAATTTTACCCCAGACTGCCCCCTGTACTACTAATGGACAAAGGCAGCTCCAAAATGCTTCATCCGACACATGGGCCCCCATTAATTATCTATGGTACAGTCCCAGTTATTTTTTAAGGGGTAATACATAATTATCGATTATCGGATAGGCAAGGCCAATCTATAACTAAATGGGATAGGTTAATTCAAGAACAAAAAGGGAAATTGTCTAGGCTTAAATTGGCCCTCAAAGGCAGGTAGCCTAGAAATTACCTATGACCCTATGTAGGGAAATGACATGAAACAAGTATACAGTATAGCAGCGCATCATTGAGGAGCTGTGTATTAGGAAATGCTTATAGGTCAAAGTCAATGGACACTGCACACTGCAGCCCAGTGAGGGTATCTGGTACCCAGGGGCAAAGTGCTCGAAATGTGCCCTCACCCCCATTCCCTCTCCCTGCTGCTAAATTGTATGATTGACTTATATATTTCTTTTGTAAAATCACTGTACTTGAAAGTGAACTAAAGAAACAGCATGAAGAGATCCATAATACTAAGTTTTCTAGGTAAGGGTGTCTTCTTTCGCCTTTATTTGCTTTATATTTAGAGCCACTGCAAAGAAAACAAGGGACTCAGAAATTCAAAGATATAACTGGTATGGTAATCAAGAAAAGTTGGCTTTATTTGCAGATGACATTATTTTTTTTACTTGATAAATCCAGAAAAGGACATTTCTGTGTTATGGAAAATTCTGAAACAGTTTCAAGTCTTTTCAGCATATACAATTAATAAAGATAATACAAAGACATAGCCATAAGTTATGAAGCTACACACAAATTGGTTCAGCAATACCACATTTATGGAGACAGGGTAAGACATAGAATTAAGGAGTATGGATTACAATACTTCGCTATGGTGGCTAAGAATATGTGGGAAGAGACTAAAGAAAAGATAAAATAAAAACTGAGAAAAATGGAAGCTCTTGATTGTGGCTATAGCTAATATAATATAAGCAGTGAAAAAAGTTTGCATTCCGTTTAGTTTTATATACAGGCCAGGCATATGTTTATCAAGCAGAGGAGATGTGGATGATAGTTAATAAAGAGTTGAAGGAATTTATCTGGGAGGGGAAGAGGGCAAGGGTCAAGTTGGATAAGTTGATTTTCCCAACAAATCACTGTGGTTTAGGATTACCAAATTTGAAGGAATATTTTACAGCTATGTAGTTAAGGCTTATAACACAAGCATAATGTTATAACTCAAAGTGGAAGGGGATGCTGAAGCAGGGAGGGGAGGATAGTTCAAGAAACCAGGAGAGAGTGGGATTCTGAATGCAGGTCCTTGAGGAGAATAGCAACAATCATACAGAATACATTACATTCATAAAGTTACAGAAAGTAGTCTATGAACTAAGCCAACATGCGAATGGAGAAAGGAAATTTTGCCAATGGGGTGACTGCAAGTAGGAGTACAGAAAATAAGCATGAGAGGGCAGAAATTTACTGAAGAAAACCTGCAAAGGCACCAAGGTATTGGCGGCAAATAAAGAGGAGACAGAGCGAGAGAGAGAAATAAAAAAGAGTGGGAAGATGGCAAAAGGATGTTTGGACTGAAGGTTACAGACTGCCTTCCCTACCAGCAAATGACTTCTTAGAGGCTATTTTTAATCCAGAGTCAGTGACACCAGCACAGGATGATGGGTTAAAGCCCCAAATAAGGACTAATGTGTTCCTTTCATGTTTACAATAATTCTCCAGGTATTCTTCTGCATCACCTCACCTCACTTGTCTTTCTACCAGCAATCTAGTTCCTACATCCTGAACTGTATCTTGGTACAAATAGTTCTCAACATTTCAGAGGATACTGTTTTAAGAATTTAGGTCTGATGATTTTTCTGCAAGGTTTATTTTTGGATCCTGAAGTCTCTTCTGCATCCAACTGGTCTATCCTACGATAACTTGCCAGAAGTCTAGAAGTAATATGACATAAATTTTAATATGCCCTGAAGCAAATGTTCAGTATCAGATATTGCACTTTGCTGCACTAAGATCTTTAAACATTCTCTAGCAACACCAGCATATTATCAAGGTTAGTAAAAATAGCCTTAACAGCATCCATTATTTAATCCCATTACCTTTCACAATGATGTTTGATGTTAATATATAAAGTCTTCATTAATTCTTCCCATATAGAACTAGAGCTACAGAAAATTATAAATGGCTTCAACTATCCCAAAGAATGTTAGGATGACTACATCTTGACTGGCAGGATGAACGCCTGCAAAGTTCAAACTGTGATTGTCAATACTCATTTGAAGAAATAATATAAAATCAACAAGAAAAGGTGAAGAAAAAGCACTGACTGGTAAGAATCCTGCAGCTGTTCATCAAAAATCAGTTCAAGCTACAACTTTGGTGTAAGACATGGTTTCCAGTAATCTAGAAGAAAAAAATACAGTTCAAGCTACAGCTTTGGTCTAAGAGATGGCTTCCAGTAATCTAAAGGAAATAAGTCAAATGTTCTCAGAGCTGATTAAAATAAATGGGTGTATGTTAGTTTATCGAAATTTTACTTTGTCGAAATTCATATGGTTGAGACCACATCATCAACAACTTAAAATATTGAACACTAACTTCTTCTTCTTCTTCTTCTTTCGGCTTTTTCCCGGTTAGGGGTCGCCACAGCAGATCACCTTGTCCGCACATTAATTGGCAGTGGAATTTTACAGTGTCGAGTTGCCAGCCCAGCGCCCAACCTTCCACAGAAGGCACACTCACACGCACACCTAGGGCCAATTTAGAGTGTCCAATCCACCTGCAGCATGACTTTGGGATGTGGGAGGAAACCGGAGCACCCAGAGGAAACCCACGCGACCACAGGGAGGACATGCAGACTCCGCACAGAAGGCACCCCAGCCGAGGATCAAACCGGAGAACCTCTTGCTGTGAGGCGGCAATGCTAACCACTGCACCACCGTGGCCACCCTAAAATATTGAACACTAACTAATAAACAGAAATGGGATTTCATAGAGGTTACCATGGAGGGGGAATCAGGGAATGTACCATTTTCCCCACTGTAGTATTATCTCAGAGTTAGTATAAAAAATTAGTAGGAGATGTGGGGGGTGCAGGGGGCTTGCCCCCTGCAGAAACTTTGTTTCTGTTTTTTAGTTAGTTTTCATATTTTAAGTTGTCAATCATGTGGTCAACAAAGCATAATTTTGATAAACTAACATAAACCCAAATAAATGAAACACTGAAGGAGTACATCAGCTCAATTAACACAATGCTAGAAAAAATGGAAAAGAACTAAACAGATTTTTAAATGACCTGATAAAACTGCAAAAATCAGATGTCAAAATGAAGAAAAGGCTAGCTGAGTATGAGACTGTTCAAGAAGAGATGTTTCAAACAATGGTAGAATTAGAGGACAGAGCATGAAGGAAAATCTGAGATTTTCTGCTGTACCAAGGAAACCAGAATGAACATACTGTATTAATTTTGTGAAGGCACGTATAAGCAACTGGACAGGCACTCCAGAGCAGGAGTTTTTAAATGAAAAGGCACATTGTGTGTATGCCCCAACCATGGGCATGAGATATTAGTCAATATCTCTAATAAAAAAGATGCAATCCTTCCAGCAGAAAGAGTTAATTCTGACAAAACTGTGGCAGAAGGACAAAGTACTAAATGTTGGAGACAGTATAGTGCTTTTAGAAAATGATTATTCACTGTACTCCAGGCAGAAGAGAAACAAGTTTATTCCTGCAATCAGGGAATGTCAAAAGGCAGGTATGATCTTTAAGCTGCTGTATCCCACTGTCTTCAGAATATTTGTTTGCAGGATGAAAAGTCACTTTTGATGCAGAACAGGCTAAGGAAGAAATAAAAAAGTTTGTCCAACAAAAAGTGAGCCATCAAGCAGAAAGAGACTCTGCCTCTCATTCTTCTGATAATAAAGTACACAGAGATACTTTGCCAGTAAAGCTTTTCCCCACTGTTCCAAAGGAAATGCTTCAGAGACAAAGAGAAGCACAGGAATTGACTAGAAGAATCAGGAGTACCTTGGAAGGGAACCAGATTCTGGAGTTGGAAGATGAACAGGAAGAAGTCTAGCAACATGGAAATTAGTGAATAAATATAAGACTGCAAAGCATCAATTGTATTTGTGAAATGCGGCTATATAAGAAAAACTGGAACAAGTGGACTTTTGTTAAATTTGTTAAACTTGTGGGAACTGAAAGGCATTTGTCTCATTTCATGTCATTAAGTTTTGGAAGAACACTAAGGGGAGGGGAATAGAAAAAAAAAGGTAACTCTTAAGTCAAAGAGTTTTTTCTTTTTAACAGTATTTCTATGAAACTTTTCATGATATTAAGTGCATGATTTATAGTAAAGCATTTTTACTTGTTCTTCTATGTGATAAAGTTACTAAAGTAAATATATGTCTTTTATTCTTTTTTAGTATAAGAAACACAGGCATTGCAGTGCAAAGAGAGAAAAAAAGGCAAGGCAAAAGTGTGTTTAAGTTAACAAGCTGTAATCTGGATTAATACCCTTGGCTTAATCTAATAACAAGTTTTAAATGGAAAAAAGTAAATAAGGCAACAGTGAATATAATGAAAAGTTTTCCTTTAGAAATAAATGTTTCAGCTTGTCTTTAGAACCCTGCAGGATTCTTTTCTTTTACATTTCCATGTAGACAAGCTGATAATATGGCAATTAAAAGCCAGAACATTGGATTCTTCAAGGCTAAAAGTTAATGTTTTCTGAAAGCATGTTAAGATGTTTTACACATCTGGGAGAATAATAAGGACAAAGAATAAAAGACACAAATTAGTGTAAGTAGAAGTGCAGGCAATAACATGCATCTTAGTATAGATAACCTCAATTATAGGTTATTCAAGGCCTGAGCTGGCAGCTGTTTATTTGGGAAAATCATTCCTATTTGAGGGCTAAACTTCAATATTTGAAGAAGTGCATAGTTTCATTTGTTTGTATTAAGTTAATAAGTTATGAGGGTGTTTTGGGGTGTCTGTTTTTTGAGGGTTTTCATTACAACAAAATGTCTTGGAAAATGTTACATAGGTTCCAATGTCAATGATAAAAAACCTGTATAAAGGAGTAACCTGTCAACCATTAGTGGCTGCATATATCACAAAAGTAGGAAAAATATTTAAAATAGCAGTCATATGTAACAGGTTCCCATCTTGTCATAATTGCAACACTTTCCATATTATCTTAGAATGTGAACGGTCTCATAGGTATAGACAAAAAGGAAAGAATACTTAATTATATGAAGAATTGTGGAGTACACATAGCAAAGCTACAGAAGACACATTTGGAAAGAATTAAGCATGTGAATTTAATAAAGAAAGGATTTAAGGATGGACATTCAGCAGAATATCAGGGACAAAAGAAAAGAGGAATACTTATTTTAATTGATAGAGGAGCTCTAATACCAATAGAAAAAATAATAATAATGGCAGATTTGTGGTAGTAAAGGGATACTGGCAAAGGATGAGGATTATACTGACACATATTTATAATCTACATAAAAATGTTATTATGGAGCTTAAAAACATTTGGGAGAAATAATCAGCTTTTGGCAGGAAATTTTTCTTACAGGCATGACTGGAATTTGATTTACAACAATGAGGCTGTACCTGGGGGGCATAGAAGGCAAAATATAACAAAAGAGGGTAAATTACAAAAGGAATTTCTGAAACTATTTGGTATGGAAGATGTGAATTAATTAGCAGGAACTTAAATTATTCCCCAAGGTACAATAACTGGGCTACAGTAGACAGAAATTATATTTCACAGGAACATGTGCATTTAATTGAGAACTTTGACACACATTCAATGTCTATTTCCGATCATGTGCCAATAATTACTAAGATAAAAATGCGGGGTAATGAAGTAAAAATTAAATAATGGCACTTCCCCATTTACCTGTTTAAAAGAGGAATTTAAAGAATTGGTAGTGGAAATTATTTGGGAGTTATTAGGGCAGATGGAAAGTACTCCAGTAGTTACAGCTAATGAGTGGGATAAAATGAAAGTGGAGTTTAAAAATAGGGTAGAAATAAAAGAAAAAGAAAACGAGATATGATTAAGAAGTAACAAAAATTATTTGTAATGGCTGACAAAGTTTAAACAATTATGGAATAAGGGAATCTCACAGAGCAAGAAGAGGTACAATTCCAGAGTGGTAAAGAGGAAATAAGGCAGTACCTGAATAATATAATGAGTTTAGAAAGATTGTCGTTAAGCAAATGTTTTGATAATTCCAGAGAACAAAAACTTCTAGCACAGCAACTTAGGCAACAGAAAGTAGAAAGGTTTATTGCCAAACTTACTGAGCCTATAACAAGAAAAATAATAAGAGATTCTGTAGAGGTATTAGACATATTTCAGACATTTTATGAAAATTTGTATGAAGCAAAGAAGTAGGGAAATCAAAACAAAACACAAATGGTAATATTAATGGAAGACTTAAATACGCCAAGGTTAGAGGTATCTGAGGCTCAACAATTAACAGTTAAGATAGGAGGATTTGAGATAAAATGGTGATGTATAACCAATCTACGAGAAAGTCTTCAGGTATAGATGGTATTCCAGTAGAAGTTTGTAATTTAGGAGGGAAGTGATAAAGATCTGGAAAGTTTTGCTTCACAGTGTTTTAAAAGCAGGGAAGCACCAACATCCTGGAAAAAAGGTGTGTTGACTGTTAATACCTAAAGACAGTAACAATCCATCAAATCCAGCTTTATATAGGCCCATTTCAATTTTAAACCATGATTATAAAGTGCCTATGCCTATACTGGCTAAAAGAACTGCAAAGGTTTTGCCAAAATTGACAGCTAGAGATTGATGTGGTTTTGTGGAGGGTAGGCAAACATTTGACAACATTAATTTAACATTAATAGAATGGTGATCCCAAGGAAAGCAGAATGTAAGAAAATACCACTGTTGTTAATTGGTCTTGATGCAGAGAAAGGTTAATAAGTTACTACTAGGCTAACTGCTCTTGGGGGCCATTTTAAGCCTAGCCAATTACTCCATGTAAGAATCAAACCGTGCACCTTGCGTCTGTAAGGTAAATACCTTAACCATTACGCCAACCTCAGAGTAAGTTGGGACTTTATGAGTAAGGCAATGGATGAATTTGGATTTCCTGATACAAAAATAAGGTTAATTAGTAGGATATATGACGGATTGGAGGCAAAAATTAAGTTGGGAGGATTGTTCTCTGATAAGTTGTGTCTGAAAAGGGAAACAGGCAGGGATATCATCTTTCCCCTTTGTTATTTGCATTGCATTTAGAACTACTGGCAAGGAAAATGAGAGACTCAGAAATTCAAGGCTATAATTGGTATGGTATTCAAGAAAATGTCGCTTTATTTGCAGATGATATTATTTTGTATCTGACTGAAACAGAAAAGGACATCTAAGTGCTGAGGTACATTCTGAGACAATTATGTTGGTTTTTTTCATGATATAAAATTAATGAAGGTACAACAAAGGATATACAGTAAACTCTCAGTTAACCAGAACTCAAGCAACCAGCACTCTCAAGCAACCAGCAAAAAAATATTGAAGAAATATAGTACAATTTTCATGTGTTGCACTTTCTGTTTCCCCCTGCAGAAACATACCTTATGTTTTTAGAGTTTTAAAAAGGAAAACAAATCCCTCTCTCCTCAACCTTAGAACAAGTCAAACCAAACAAATAGTATAGGGTACAGTATTAGTCAGGCCTATTTTTAACAGTAACTCTCAAGCAACCAGAAACTACGGTTATCCAGCATCTACCAATCCCCATGGGTGCCAGTTAACTAAGAGTTTACTGTAGCTGTAAAGTACGTACATAAATAAACTGGTTTAGCAATACCCATATTTATGGGGACAAGTTAAAATAAAATTAAGTATTTAGGTGTATAGATTAAAAAGGATTCTGTTACAGCATGTGGGAAGAGACTAAATAAAGCATAATACAAAAACTGAGAAACTGGAAGCTCTTGTCTATGGATAGCAAGATACAAACACTAAAAATATTTATTAAATTAGTCCCTTTAGCTTTATACATAGGTCAGGCATATTTTTATTACCCACAGGAGAAGCTGTAGACAGTAATTGCAGGTTTTTATCAAGGAGTGGAAAAGGGCAAGAGTCAAGTGGGATAAGCTGATCCTTCCAATAGAACAAGGAGATTTAGCATTACACTGGCTAAAACCCCATATCAAAGACTCAGAGATTATCCCTCCCAACTACTACATTATTAGAAAAGACAGGACCCACAACAAAGATGGTGGGGTAGCTACTCTTCCTCCCTTTCAGTTACCCCCTACACTAAACCCATTCCCCAATTCGCCAATGCTGAACTAACTCTGGCCCTACTTCAGGTGAATAAACACAAATATATATGCATAGTTGCTCTCTACATACCCCCTGGAGACAACATCCTTATTCTTGAAGATATCCTCTCCTGGTTCTCCTCTAACATTAACAATGAATCCATAATCCTTGGTGACATTAATATTAACTGGACCTCCATTCAAACTCCCACAAGCTCCCTAAACCTCAACCTCTATAACTTCTCACAACTAATCAACTCTATTACAGGACCCTCCAAGGGCTACTCCTCCGGTAGCATCATTGACTGAATTCTAGTTTCTCACCCTCAGTATATCTCTATTAGCGGTACCTTTCCTGACTCTCTCAGTGATCATCTTCCTTCTTTCACTCACCACCTCCCTTCCTCTTTACAACTATCTCATACTTACAAATCAACACACTCCCTAAACAAATTCAACCCTGAAACTTTTGCTAACTCTCTAAAACACATAAACTGGAACCCTCTAAAAACCCACCCCTTAGACAATGCTGTCACCCACTTCAATACAACATTCCTCAACCTATTAAATACTTTTGCCCCCCTCCTAAACCAAAAGAATAAAAAGCAACACTTCCCCATGGTTAACCAAAGAAACCACATCCTTAATGCGTCTACGGGACAAAGCCTTTAAACATTACCAGAAATATAAAACTCCCTCCTCCCTAACTGAATTAAAAGTATTTCGTAACAAAGTCAAAAAACTTGTTACATCCAACCACAAATCCTACTTCTCTATACTCCAAAATAACCCAAGACAAACCTCCAAAAATTCTGGAAGGGTATCACTACCTCCTAAACCCTGGCAAAAAAGATAATCCTTGCCCTGATCCAAATGCCTCTGACTTGGCCTTAGCCACCCAGTTTAATTCCTTCTTTATAGACACCATAGCCAACCTAACATCATCCTTCACCAATAATTCTTCATCTTTACCCCCTCCTATCCCTTCCTCCTGCAACACAACCAGCGCTCTCTTCCCCTCCCTTCTCTCAAACCCATCTCTACATCTACCATAAAAAAAGTCCTTATGAACTTGAAACCTTGCTATTATGACCTTCCTTCCTACTTTCTAAAAGCAGCTGCTGAAGCCATCACTTTCCCTATCTCCATTCTACTAAACCTGGAAATCCAAGAAAGCTATGTTCTCCAACTCTGGAAAAAGGGCTTTATCATACCACTTCATAAAGGGGACAACAATAACAATATTCCCAATTTTTGTCCTATTGCCATCGTATCCCACATTGCAAAGATACTAGAAAAATGCATTCACCTACAACTTTTACCTTATCTCCAAGACAACCAGCCGCTCACCCCCACACAATATGGGTTCAGACCTGGCCAGAGTACTACCACCGCTCTCCTCTCCTTCCTTGAAACTGTCAATAAAGCTCACGATTCTGGTTATCTAGTGTCTACCTTCCTTCTGGATTTATCCAAGGCCTTCGACACTATCTCTCATAACCTACTTCTTTCCAAACTCTCCAACCTTAATCTATCCACCTCTTCTACTAACTGATTCTCTAGTTACCTCTATGATGGACAACAAGCTATCAAATGGAAAAAAGCCACTTCCTTCTCTCTTAACACTCCTACAGGAGTAAACCAGGGTTCCATATTAGGTCCCTTACTCTTCAACATCTTCATAAATGACTTCCATCTATCTCTCCCCAAGGCTAATCTTATCCAGTACGCAGATGACTCTACAATCATCTGTTCTGCCACCTCCATCTCCTCTGTCTTAAAACTAACCCAAGAGGCCTTCTCTTCCACTGAGCACTGGATGTTAGAGAACCATCTTGCACTCAACGCAGCAAAAACTGAACTTATGATTTACTCCCTCTAAAAACACCATTCTAGACAAGTTCTCTTTTACTAACACTAGCCAAAACAATACCTCTCTCGAGATAGTATCCCACACCAAACTCTTAGGTGCCCTCATCGATGAACACTTTGAGTTTGATATCCACCTACAAATGAATATCAAAAAAACTCACCAGAAACTTGGTATGCTTTACTGCCACAATCGCTACCTCACTAACTCCATTAAATTAGTTCTCTCTACTACATACCTTATTCCTTCCCTCCTATATGGTGCCCCACTTCTCACTAAACTACAATCTTCTCTGAAGACTAAACTCTCTTCCTGTTACAATAAAATCTCCAAGTTTGCCACTAGCTACACATCCTCTTCCCACCACTGCAATGCCCTTCACAAACTAAATTGGCTCGAGCTCCCCAATTATCTTACCTATAGCAAAGTCACTTACACCCACAAACTTATCTTCCATCCATCTCTCTGCCCATCTCTAGCCTCTTCACTCAAAATGCATCTACCCAATAGACACCGGAGATCCAATAACCAAAATCTGATTGAACTTCACAAGCCTACTCGTCCACCAGGAAAACAATTACTATCCTTTTCTCTAGCATGGTTCTGGAACTCCTTGTCACCTCTCATCTGCACCACTCATAACCACTCTACCTTTAAGACCTTGCTTCATTTCCATCTCATATCCCTCTGGGAATGTTCCTGTTCTCACCCTTCATAATTACCCTCTACACTATTCCCTGCTTCAGACTCTTCCTCCTGCTCTCTCATCCCTCCTCCCACTAAACTTCTTTCACCCTCACCCCCCTTTCATCCCACCCCCTTTTTCACTCCTGATATACCACCTCTTACTATTCTCTCCTTTCTGACTTGTCATTTAATCACTTCCTATCTCCTCTGTACTCTGCTATAACTGTAATATGATACTTATGCAAGGCTTTTACGCCTCTACTGTTTTATTTTCCACTGTATAAACTCAGATATTTTGTAAATACTTACTGACACAATGTTTTTTTACCTTTTCTTTTGTAAATTGTATACTGTATTACCCATTTTTTAAGGATTTGTCAAAATTGTATATTGTTCTTATGGAGCTTTTCTCCCCAGGACTCCACTGAAAACTAGCTCTTTACGGCCCAGTGGACTATCCCGGTAGCCAAACTGTAAAATAAATAAATAAAATTAAACATAAAAGTGATGTACTCAACCATAACTATGCATATGTGTTATCCATTTTCATTCTTCCTCAATGGATGGGCATCAGATCTGGCCGCTTTTCTTCCAGACTCTGGATTGGATTCTCAAGCTCCTCCCTTACCCATAATGCCCCTTACTACTGTGTTACCTCAGATTGCATTTGCTGTTACTATAATCTACCCAAGCAAAAGGGTATAATAAGAGAAAAAATAGCATAGGGGCTCAAAGAGGAACAGTGTTCCCAAAATGCAAACTTTATCAGGTCACTCCCAAAGATAAAGTGGGGTGGAGGAAGGGGAGTTGAGGAAGAATGAAAATGGACAACACAGATGCACAGATATGGTGAGTAAATAACTTTTATATCTGATGGCATGATTTTCATTCATTCCTCAATGGATGGAACAGAGTCTCCAGCTATAATAACCCTGGGTGGTCCTCATGGAAAGATATTCTGGAGTACTGCAGAACCACAGGCAGACCTGTTTTTGTAGATGATGCCCATCTTGTAATGAGTGATAAAGTATGAACATTGGACCAAGTGGCTCCAGTACAAATATCATCAATGGAAGTTCTGGCCCAGAAAGCAGTAGATGTGGCCATAAATCTAGTAGAGTCACCTTTGGGTGTGTTGTCAAAGGTAAATCTTTCAAAGAGTAAACATAAGAAATACAATCTGAAATCCATTTAGCTAGGGTGACTTTAGAAACAGGCTTTCCCAATTTGTTACGGGCAAAGAAAACAAATAGTTTGCCAGTTTTCTGGATAGCCTTCATTCTATGGGGATAAAAATGAAGCTGTTTGTGTACATCCAAAAGGTGTTGCACGTATTTTCCATTACTGGAAAATTTTGGAAAGAAGACTGGCAAATTTATGACCTGACTGATGTTTGTTTCAGAGCCAATCTTTGGTAGGAAATCTGGATTAGTACATAAAGTGACTATCTTTATGGAAAATCAGATAAGGTGTTTTGAAGAGAGTGCTTGGTGTTCAACTAGCAGAAGTAACAGCCATGAAGAAAATTCTTTAACAAGAAAGAAATATGAGGTCAGATTTAGCTGAAGGCTCACAGGGGGGGCTGAACCAAGCTTTGTAACACAACTGCAAGATCCCAAGGTGGAGAGGGGTCTTTAATTAGACGTCTAACTAGAAAAGTGCCTTTAAGGAATGCTTTTGTTGCTGAGGGGTGAGGTGAAGAGATCACAGCAAGGTTGACTCCATCTTCAGAAGATCTTTTCCACCACTGCATGATTGAGAGACCACTGGTGAGGCATCAGAATAATTCTGCTCAGCTTGTCTAGATTTCCCCAACATGTGCATTTCTACTAG
This sequence comes from Protopterus annectens, assembly GCF_019279795.1. Classification (NCBI taxonomy): domain Eukaryota; kingdom Metazoa; phylum Chordata; order Ceratodontiformes; family Protopteridae; genus Protopterus; species Protopterus annectens. The sequence goes on along the minus strand of NC_056744.1, from coordinate 402,959,152 downwards.
AAAGTGGTTGGAAGAGATCGCCCATTGCCAGATGCTCATTGCTTCTCGGCAAAAAAGGTTGGACCTGGTACTCCCCGTTTGTTGATGTACTATACCCCTGAATATTGTCTGTCTGGATAACAATTGTCCCAAGAGGAAGAGAGTTCTGAAAGGCCTGCAATGCTATAAGGACTGCTCTCATCTTTAAGACATTCATATGCAGCAAGCAAAAGTTCATATGCAGTCTCTTCTGCAGACAACGTACCTTGAATAGTCTGTCCCAAGAAATGTCCCCCACCCAGGTTGGGAGGCATCCATGGTCAGAGGAGCCTTTGGGTGAGGAACGATAAAGGTGTGTCTCTGACAAACATCTTTGGACTGGTCCACCAAAGTAGAGAATCCCTGCAAACTCAGGAAAGCTTTAAAGGATGTTCAGTGGATGTTGAAGAATCTAACATTGTAGTGCTATAGTCCACAAATGAAAGCAAGCAGTGGGTAGTAGAGTAATCACTGCAGTCTTTGAACCTAAGGCCTGCAGTACTAGTTTTGCCAGAAGAGAAGACTGTGATAAGATCTGACTGACATGAATTCTCAAAGTATAAATTCTATTTTGTGGTAGAAAGGCCAACTGATCGATAGTGTTCAGGAAAACTCCTATGAAGTCCAAGACTTAAACTGGCTGAAGATGAGACTTTGGGAAATTTAACTATGATCCCCAGCTACTGACACAGATGGAGTAAATAATCCTTGTTTTCCCCTAGTAGATTGCAGAAAGACTCAAGCAAATGAGGACCAAAGAATTCATCCCACCCACTCTGAAGACTGAACCCAGCATTCAGAAGCTGCTCTAGATGGGATTAAGTACGCCTTACTGAAGCTTTTACTTTATATACTATCCCTCAGGCTTGGCTTACTCGGCTCCCTAGCATATCCTCCCCTCCCCTTCTTCTCTCTATCCTTCTCTCTCATTCTAGCCTACAACTATCACTAATAAACAGTTCTATAATTCCCTGTACTCCCAAGACTAATCTTTCCTTCTTCCTGTCTGTTCTTTGTGATTGTCTGTACCCCCATAGCTAATCTTATTTCTACCTGTCTGTTCTTCTCTGCGACAGTTGCTGCTTCCCCCTTCAAACTCACTGTCTAGTTACTCTAGTAGCATTTTTGCCTTTACCTACTCCACTATCCTTCCCCCTACTTTCCTTGACTGTTCTCTGCCTCATGAACATAATTTCTAAACTCATAGACAGCTACATACTCTAATTCAGCCTCTGTCTTAAAGCACTATCTCTGTCTCTTTCCCAGACAAAAGCAAAAGCACAAATAAAAGTTTACCTGCCTGATTAGTTTCTGATGTAAGATTTTCTTCAGGGACAGGGCCTTCCCGCTCAATTCACCCTCTGCTTCAGGCTCACTCTGCTCTCCCACCCTACCCCCATTCCCACCCAACCTCACATCAACTTGATTTATACTTGCACACCACACCCCTCAATTACTACTCAGTACCAACCACCCACCTAATTAACCTATCATAGTTTATCACATTTCACACCTAACTATATCACCACACCTCTCTCCATCTGTTAGAAGCCAAGCACATATAGATATTAAATTACTTCATATCTCTACCTACTCATCCTTATAAAATAAAATTGCCATGCCTCATACTCTACATCCTCACATTATAAAGACCCTACTGTATACAGTCTCAACTATAATGCTACTTCTCCTCTTTGCCCTCACCAACTACCACACACAAATCCAATACAATACCCCACCTCCATGGCAAAACCACAAATTCTAGCTATCACATTACCTCTAAACCTCCACTTATCCATGCCTCTTTAGAACTATTCACACTGACTTTTACCTATATAAACTACAGTCATTTCAAAGCAAATACCATACCCCTCTACAACACAGTAAAATTATCTATAAATTAATCAAACTGTACTTAGATATACTAAAGAAACATGCATGCTGTGGTGACATATACCCCAACCCTGGTCTCAAAACTCTAACCAACTCAAACCCTGATCAGCTTAATCCCCTGCTCTACAGAAATAATGCCTCTCTTCTTTTTCTTAACCTGAATGTGAGAAGCATCTTAAATAAAGTTCCTGACCTTCATGCCCTATTAGCTCTATATAAACCTGACATCGTACTACTAACAGAAACATGGCTAAAACCAGAAATAAAACGTAATGAAATAACAGCACCAGGATACAAATTCATACATATAGACAGAAAAGGCAAAAGGGGGGGTAGCAATTTTATTCAAAGATCATCTCATCCTGGAACAACCTGATATCAATACTCCAGACATCAATAATGTAGAACTTATTTATCTTAACTTTATTAACTTAATTAATTATTATTAACTTAATTTAACTTAACTTATTTACGGACTATCCCGGTCAACAAATGTAAAATAAATAAAATAAAATAAATAAATAAATTATTTCTACTAGACTAAAACTGAACCCCAATAAACACATAAATATCACAGGCTGCTATTTCCCACCTGGTAACAACACTACTAGTCTGAAAAAACTACTAGAATGGATCTCAAGTTCACTTCCCCAAGAAAATATTTTGTTAGGAGACTTTAATATAGACTGGCTCAACTGCTTTGTACCCAGTCCATCCACCCACATTAACCTCCATGGGATTACCTAACTTATCTCATCCACCACTAGAACTGATAACTAAATGCCAATCCATACTGGACTGGATTCTTATATCTGATCCCTCCCTTGCATCCCAAGCTGGGTGCCTGCCCAATAATCTTAGCGACCATCTACCTACCTTCCTACTTAGAACCAGAACTCATCAATTTAATCAGATAACCTTTAGAACTGTCAGAAACAAAAGAACTTTAAATCAAATAACTGTATCCGACTTAAAATGTTGCAACTGGAAGCCACTGACAACATCATCCCTTGATGAGGCAGTACACTTCTTTAACTCTACTTTCCTACAAATACTAAACCACCATGCTCCCACTAGAACTATAAGAATAAAAGCAAAATATACCCCTTGGCTGACTAAGGCAACAAAAACTATTCTTAGGGAGGGTGGCCTAATGGTTAAGGTGTTTGCCTTACAAACACAAGGTGCAGGGTTTGAGTGTCACAAGAGATAATTGGCTAGGTTTAAAATGGCTCGCAAGGGCAGTTAGCTTAGTACTAATCTATGAACCTATGAACAACAGGGATAAAGCATGGATACAGTTCCACACCGGTCATCAGTATGTTTTTCTAACATAACTGCTGATATGACTGTTTCCTCTGCTAGATCTGATCTCTTGTTTAGTGCCATGAAACATATGTTTCTGAATGCATACTGCTGTTTTAATGTTTTGCATGCCATTATTTTCTTGTAACTTCCTCCAAAAAAGCTATATAATCTTGTGCTGTTTACTAAGTTTTAACTGAATATTCACAGATTTTTTGCTTGTTAATACTAACTGCTGTACTATGTTATAACTGAATATCTACTGATTTTGCTTGTTAATACTTACTGCTGTATATATGTGATAATCTGGAGCTTTTCTCCCAGGGCCTCCACTGAAAATGGACCAGTGTCCAGTCTGACTTTCCCCGTTAACAAATGTAAAATAAATAAATAAATAGTAGATTGCCTGGTTGAAGCAGTAAGGTGCTAGTCATCCAAATAAGGAAACACTCTGAATCCATGCAGTCTGAAATGAGCTGCTACCACTGCCATACACTTGGGGAACACCCTGGAGGCTGTGGTGAGACCAAAGGGAAGGGCTCTGAACTGGTAATGACTGGCTCCCAGCCGAAAGCGTAAGCACCTCCAAGAATGTCTGTTCATTTTGATGTGAAAGCATGTATCCTGGAGGTCTATGCAGCACATCCACTTGTCCTTCCACAGAAGAGGAAGAATGGACTGTACCATGACCATCCGGAACTTAGAGTTCTTTACAAACTGAGTCAACTGACTGAGATCTAGAACTGGTCTCTGGTCCCCTGTCTTCTTTGGCACTAAAAATAATCTTGAGTAAACTCCAGATCCTCGTTGGTGAGACATCTTGAATGACTCAAGTAATAAAAGGAAGAAGCTTTAAACAGATATTCAAATAAGGTGAAAAAGCTGTCTGAATCTGAGAGTGCACAAAAAGAGATGTTTCAAAAATAATAGAATTAGAGGACTAGAGAAGCTGGAAGGAACAGACTGTATTAATTTTATAAAAGCACAAATAAGCAGCTGGACTGGTATTCCACAACAGGAATTGTTAATTCAAAGTCACATAATGTGTATGCTCCAAACCTGGCTATCAGAAAGCAACCTAGATCTTTAATAATAAAGATGCAATCTTACCAGCAGGAGTTGATTCTGACAAACCTATGGCAGAAGGACAAAGTGCTAAAAGTGGGAGACAGCAGAGTGTTTGTGGAGAATGAATACTCATTGTACACCAGGCAGAAGAAGAGTAAATTTATTCTATTATTCAAGGAATGTTAAGACAGGGCGACCATGGTGGTACAGCGGTTAACGTTGCCGACTCACAGCAAGAGGTTCTCCAGTTCGAGCCTCGGCTGGGGTGCTTTCTGTGCGGAGTCTGGATGTCCTCCCTGTGGTCACGTGGGTTCCTTCTGGCTGCTCTGGTTTCCTCCCACATCCCAAAGACATGCTGTAGGTGGATTGGATACTCTAAATTGGCCCTAGGCAAGAGTGCATGCATGTGTGTGCCTTCTGTGGAAGGTTGGGCGCCGGGCTGAAGCACATGCTAAGGAGGAAATACAAAAGTTTTTCTACCACAAGGTGAGCTGTGAGATGGAGGTAGAGTCTGCTTCTCAATCTTCTGGGTAGTGGGGACCACCAGTGAAACCTTTTCCAGGGTTTCAATGGACAATGCTTGAGAGAAGGAAAAAAAAACACAAGAGTCGACAAAAAGAATCAAGAGTACATTGGAAAAGAAGCAATGACAGGAGTTGGGATATGGAGATTAACAGGAATAAAACCAGTAACTTGGAAATTGACAAATGTGGGATTATAAACCAATAGTTATATTTGTGAAACATGACAGAAAAGAAACCCTGGAATTATTGGATTTCCTTGGACTTTGCTAAACGTGTAGGTGACTCTAACGCATTTGCCCTACTTTATGTCATTAATGTTCAGAAAAATACTCAGGAGAGGGAAGAGGAGGGAGAAAGTTAACCATAAGCAAAACATTTTTTTCTTAATGGTATATTTTAATAGGTTTACTCCTGTTTTTTTTTCTCTGTCTTTCTCCTTGTTCAGTTTTAAAAAATGTAGGCACTGCAATGCAAAAAAAAAAAAAAAGAAAGAAAAAAGAAAAGAAAAATCTGGTTAAAAAAGACCATGACAAAAGAAAAATGAGTGTGCTTTTTTCTCATTTTTGCATAGGGGATTGGCTGGGTTAAGGCCCTTAGCTTAATCTAGTAACAAGTTTTAAGAGATACAAAGTAAATGAAAAATATTTTTTTTCTAGTAAAAGTAAAGGCTTTTTTTCTGTGTATGTATGCTTGTCAGTTTTGTATCTGGCTCTCATGCTTCTAGAATACAATCTGATGAAGAGGAATGGCTTGAAGAAAATGTTTTCTGAAAGCACTCAAGTGTTTCCCAGCTGAGAGAGCTATAAAAGCAAAGCTAGACAGCACTTGCGAGAAGCACAGGCAGTACCATGCATCTTAGCATGGATAACTTTTCTTTTAAGTTATCTCAAGTCTGTGTGTGGCTGTCAGTTTACAACATTTGTTCCTATTAGGAGGGTAAAACATCAGTTTTGAAGATGTACATAGTTTTGTGTGTTACTATTACGTTAATAGGTTTTAGAGGGGGTTTTGCTTATACCCCCTCCTTCTCTTATGTCTCCCTCTCTATGCCTAGGTTTATCTGTTCTTAAAGTTACTTCACTTCTTATTCTACGTCACTCAAATACCTTTGTCCACATTGTACTTAACTTCCCCTCATACTCACATTAATAAAGTGTACTGCTCATTTGATATTTGTTCTGCACATGATTGGAACTTCTGTTGTTAGATTAATGACTGTTTAAATGATCTGTACGCTTTCAAAAATATTTCTGTTTGTATCTGCTATATGTACTGTTTGTGGAGGATTTTGTCCTGGGGCCTCCACTGAAAAAGGGCTCATGGTCAGACAGACAAACCCAGTTTAAAATGTCAAATAAACAAATACATAAATAATAAATTGGGGTGTCTTTTAGGGCTTTCAATAAAACAAAAAGTTTTGTAAGATGTGGCATAGGCTCAAATGGAGATGACAAGACACAACTATTCAACAGATTAGCCTGCCAGACAGTATATGCATGTAACACAAAAACTGGAACTAGACATTTAACAAAAAAGCTTTCATACATAAAGGGTGAGAATAATAACTTTTTAAGAAAATGATGATTTCTGTAATGTCTTTAAATGCAACTGGTCTCACAGATACATACAAAAAAGAAAGAGTAGTGAACTATATTAAAAAATGTAGAGTACAAGTAGCTATGCTACAGGAGAAACACTAGGAAAGAAATGAAAATGTGAATTTGATAAAGAAAGGTTTTCAGGATGGTTATTCAGAGAAATACCTCTGGCAAAGGAAAACAGTAGTGCTTATATTAGTTGCAAGAGGAGCTCCAACAATGATAGAAGAGACTAAAAAGATAATAATGGTAGATTTGTAGTATGGCAAGGGAGGAGGAGGATTACTCTGGCATGTATTTATATTCCACAAGAAACTGCTATAATGGAGCTAAAAAAATTCTGGGAGAAATACTCAGCTTTCAGCAAGGAATATTACTTATCAGTGGGGACTGGCATTTGATTTGCAACAGTGAAGATGTGTCTGGGGGGCCAAGATGGGAAAAATATAACAATGGAAGGTAGGTGTTTGAAGAAATTTATGAAAATATTTGGCATGGAAAAAGTGAATTCAGTACTAGGAGTCCAGAGTGAATTTAGATTTTATTTTCCAAAATACAAAAACTGGGCTAGGCTAGACAGAATTTACATTTCGCAGGGACATGTGCATTTAATTGAAGGTCTTGATAAGCACCTAATAACTAAAAGAAAAACACAGGGTAATGAAATAAAAATGAGACAGTGGCGCTTTCTCACCTTTCTGTTGAAAAGGGAATAAATTAAACAATGGGTAGTGGAAATTATTCAAGAGCTATTAGGGTAGATAGAAAATTCTTCTGAAAATATAGCTAGGGAGTGGGATAAAATTAAAGTGGAGTTTAAAAATAGGGTGGAAATAAAAGAAAGAGAGATATGGTTAAGAAGTAACAAAAATTACTTGAAGGGACTGACAAATGTTAAAGTATTGCAAAACAGGGGAAACCCCACAGAACAAGAAGGGGAACAAGTGCATGATGCTACACAGAAAATAAAGGATTACCTCAATAATATGCATGAGTTTAGAAAGACTGCTGTTAAGCAACTGTTTTTTTGATAATAACTCTAGAGCACAAACACTTTTAGACGACGCAGGCAACAGAAAGTAGAAAGGGCTGTCGCCAGTCTTATGGAGCCTATCACCATAAAAGAAAGAAAGCTTTAAAACCAACCATTTTTGGTGTTTGGTTTGTCATTTTTATTTGGTTTGTTATGGAACCTATAACAAGGAAGAAAACAAGAGTTCCTGTAGAAGTATTAAAAATATTTTAGAAATTCAATGAAAGTCTGTAGAGCAGAGAAATATGTAAATGAAGAAAAAGGTACAAATGGAAATGTTTATGGAAGAGTTAAATATGCCAAGGTTAGCGATAGATGAGGCTCAATTACTAATAGGACAGGAGGAGATGAGATAAAAATGGTGATGTATAATCAGTCTATAGGAAATTCCCCAGAAACATATAGTATTCCTGTGTAAGTTTGGAAGCTAGGAGGGAAAAAATTGATAAAGATCTGGAAGGTTTTGTTTAACAGTGTTTTAAGAGGAGGAGAAGTACCAACATCCTGGAAGAAAGCAGTGGTAGCTGTAATACCTAAAGAGGGTAAAGATCCATCAGATCCAGCTTCATGCAGTCCCACTTCAATATTAAACCATGACTATAAAGTGTTTATGCCTATAATGGCTAAGAGAATGGCAAACGTGATGCCAAAACTGGTAATTGATAGATATGCGTCAATGCGGTTTTGTGAAGCTGAGGCAAAAATTTGAAGTAGAACATTGATGACTTAGAGGGAAGCAGAATGTAAGAAAATATCACTGTTGTTAGTTGGTCTTGATGCAGAGAAAGCATTTGACAGATTAAGCCGGAGCTTTATGAGCAGGGCAATGGAAGCATTTGCATTCCCTGATAACATTATAAAGTTGATTAGGAGGATATACGTGGGATTGGAGGCAAAAAATAAAGTGGGTGGGGTCCTCCCTGATAATTTCCTCTGTCCCCTTTGTTATTTGCATTATACTCAGAACTATTGGTAAAGAAAATAATTCAAGGATATATTTGGTATGGCAGTCAAAAAAATCTGACTCTATTTGCAGATGATACTATTTTATACCCGACAAAACCAGAAAGGGACATTACAGTGTTGTGGAACATTATGAGACAGTTTCATATCTTTTTGAGATACAAAATTAATGAAGCTAAAACAAAGGCAATAACAGTAAATTATGTAATGTAACCACTCGATATTTTACTGATGAATTGCTATAACAACCAACACAAAACGACCAGTGAAAAACAGCTCTACTTTCCAAATACACTTTTAATCAAAGAACACACTTCTCTTAGCGCCTCGGCCGTAGCCTTTACAGAGTAAAAACTTTCTTTGTTAAAAAACATCTTATTTATACAATTTCTATTAATCAATTAGCAATCAAATTACAACAATTATTCAATTCTCTTCTTAAAGTTAAAAAACATTATATAAAACTTTGCCAATTGCATTCTTTGTTCATACCCTTAGGTGTAAGTGTGTCATATTTCATTATTAAAATAGACTCCTTCCGTCTTAATACATATTTTAATAGCTCTACATTACCATATTGTAATGTTACTTGCTCCAGCACTGTTACTTTCATAGTTTTTATTTCACCTTTATGTTCTTTATTAAAGTGTTCAGCTACAGGACTGAGAATTTTATTATTTCTTATGTCTCTCACATGTTCTTTTATTCGTTCTGCTAAGGATCTTTTTGTTTCCCCTATATAGCATTTATTACAAGAGCACATTATAGCATAAATCACACCTTTACTATAGCAAGAGTACTTTCCCAATGTATCAAATTTCTTTCCCCCTATTTTCTCTATTTTTGTTATTATATGCTGGCATATAGAGCATTTACCACAAGGAAATGTTCCTTTCATTTCCACATTCTCCAACATTTTCTCTATCGGTCTTATATATTTTGCATTTAACAAAAAATCCTTTAAATTTCTTCCCCTTTGGTAAGATATTCCTAACTCTATTCGTGATAATGACTGAACATCCCTTCTAATTTGTTTCCAATATTCCTTAACCACCTCTGTCAATCTCTGAGAAAATAAACTATATTTGGTAACAAAGAACATATTCTCCTTCTCAGATGTCATTTCTGCAACTTTTTTTCTTCCTTCTTTAGGTCCACCTACGTTAGCTCCTATCATTCCTTGTTTTTTATTGAATATTTTCTGTAGCTACCATACACATTATCCATCTTATAACCTCTAGATATAAACATCACAGCCACCCCCTCAGCCTCTTCATATGCTTCTTTTATGTCACTATTCAATCTTTTAATCCTAAGCATTTCTCCATATGCAATAGATTCTATTGTATGCTTGGGGTGACAACTTGTGGCATTTAACATCAGATTTATTTGGTTAAACTTTCTATATATATTGGTATGTATTTTTCTATTATTATCACCTCTGAGTGTAATATCCAAAAAATGTATCCTTGTACCTCTCTGAATACCATCAAATTTAATTTATTTTGGATAGAGTGAGGTTGGATTTGGGGAGGTTCATTGTAATGCCTAGCTGGTGGAAAAGCTGTACTAGGTATTGAGAGGCAGAGGCCAGATGATGCTTTGTGGGAGCTCTGAGCAGCCAAATGTTGAGACAGGGAAGCACCTGGAATCCTTGCAATCTCAGGTGAGCTGCAACCACTGCCATACACTTGGTGAATACACAAGGGGTTGAGGTGAGGCCAAAGTGCAGGGTCCTGAACTGGTAGTGATTTGTCCCTACTCGTAAGAGGAGATGTCTCCTGGAGCACCTGTCTATTTTTATATGATAGTACTCATCTTGGAGATCTACAGAGCACATCCAATCATCCTTGTGCAACAAAGGCATGAAAGACTGGACAGTGACTATCTGGAACTTGGAGTTCTTGACAGAGGGACTGAGTTTGCTGAGGTCCAGAAACGGACGCAGGTCCCCTGTCTTCTTTGGCACCAAAAGGAACAAGAGTAAGTCTCGGATTCTTGTTGTCCTGGGGGGGCTCTCGGATGGCTCTCTTTCGAAGTAGCTTACGCACTTTTTCCTGAGCTAGCTCCCTCTGATGGGGTGGTGCAGCAGGAAGGTATCTCCTGACTGGAGGAGGCTGGGAAAAGGGAATGGAATAACCCCTTGAAATGATGTTTAGCACCCAATGATCTTTTGTAATACTTGTCCAGGCCAAAGGGTACTAAGACAAACAACCCCCCAACTGCCTCCAGGGCAGGACAGTTGGGCATTGCTTCAGCAGCACTGTTGGGGCTTCTCAGAGAAGGGCTCCCTGGAGCCATGATTTTGCAAACCCCCTCTGCCCCTGGGGTGGCGTCTGCTGTTGAATTCACCTTGGCAGGAGGGCTCATCTTGAGCATCCTGGAAGGCAGACTGCAAATTTTGAAACTACATCTTCCTAGCCCCTCACTGTGTCTTGGAAAAGGAGCGTTGAGGGGTAGAAAGCCTGATGCCCACAGCCAACAAAGTCTTACCCTCCTGCTCACTGCAGGTCAGGGTCTTTTTGACCGAAGGGCCAAACAGGGTAGAACCATCAAAGGGCACATTGGTGAAGGACGCCTTAAAGGACTGCACAAATTCCCAAAGGCGCAAATTCCCAAAGGCGCAGCCAAACAAGATGCTGAATGGTGATGCCTGTGCCGGCCGCTCGAGAGGCTGCTTTTGTATGAAAAGAATGGAAAAAAGTGCCCACATACAAACAAATAACCAAAAAATAAGGCACTGGAGGGTTCACCAGTTAGCAAACTAACTTTAATGATCACACAAAAAAACAACAAAATGCCTTAAACTGAACAACTGTGTTTTCGCCAACAAAAATGAGTCCTTTATATATAGTCTTTAATAGGTCCATTAACAAACCAATCCACAATTAAAGACATATTAACAAACTAAAATGTTTAAAAGGTGTCATAAGAAACACTGCATGCAGATCCTGTCTGAATAGAACTACCATTCAGTACAAGTGTAAAAATAATAAGTAATACTTTAGCTAGATATGGGATGTAAATTCACATTAAGTACATTTAAAAACATTAAAAACATTAAAAAACATTTAAAACGTTCATATACAAAATACTGATAAAAACAAATAATCTGTAAAAGCCTGCTTTTGTAGCATTGTCAATCAGCCTCATCGATGAATTAGCCAGGGAAGAAAGTGTGGATAGTTTGGGGAACACTTTGCTTAGTTCCCCAGCAGGCAGTACTTCAGAAAGGGGCATGGTAAGCTCCTTGACTAGGTGCCTTTGAAGTCAGGTGAAATGTGCCAGGTAGTTGAGCGCCTGCAGGCCAAAGGTGGCTGAGATGAACACCTGCTTTCCATGCCTGTCGATCACCTGGGACTCATGGTTAGGGGGATGGACAGATGTGCTCTGTTCCTCCAGCTCTCTCTTGGTGGTGGCAGCTACCACTATTGCATCAACTGGCATGGTTTTTGACCAGAACTGCTTGTCAGAAGGGGGACTAAGAAACTTCTCAGCATGTTTGGAAATGAGGTCCACAGTATCTGCCTCCTTCCATGCTCTAATGGCGATAAGGTCTACAAGTTCATTGGCGGGAGGGAACACAGGCGGTAGATGGTCCTGTCCTGAAAGCCTTCAGAGAGACGGACTCCTCAGAGGATAGGGGGAGGGAAGACCAACCGCCCTTAAGCTTAAGGATTTCCAAGATGTCCCCAAAGGAGACATCCTTGGGTGAAGACCTGGGGGATACATCCCCTTCATCAAGGTCCGTATCCTCAGTGAGTGACTCAGCAGGGGAGCCCAAGTGTCTCCTCTTACATGATCTCTTCCGAAGAACCTCTTCCAGGAGTAGCTCGGGGGAAAACTCGGAAGAGAGGGGAACCCTGAGTGGGGCAACTCCCACCTAAAGGATGGTTTGAGAGGGCTAATATGGGACAGGATGAGTGGGGTCTGCAAGGTGGAGCTGGGGCAGCCCTTGGAAGGTCAGGGAAGAAATTCTCTGGGAGGAAAAAGTCCTCTCTATGACCTGGAAAGCCAAAGGACTGGGTGATGCCCCGTCCACACTCCCAGCAGGAAAGCCCACCTGGGGTGATGGACCGGAGCAGGCCAGTACCTCCAGACCTCTGGATAGTACCGGCCCTGAGCTGTCAAGGGCCGAACCACCAAGGGGGAGGGACTGGTCTGAAAAAACAAATCCAGAATCCCCACCTCGGGACTCCAGGGTGACCGCTCAGGTCCGGAAATCCATCTGCCCAGTGGGAGGCTGAGCAGTAGCAGTCAGGGAGTCGGACGGGGTAGGGACAGAGGGGTCCCCAGGAATTCCCCATCTCCTTCCCCGTATGATCCAGGGCTGAAACCAACCTGGTTGAACGAGGAGAAGCCAAACAGGGGGTAGGAGATGGCCCCCTAGCCGGATGGGCAAGGGACATGAGAAGCCCTAATTCAATCTGCACCTTGAGAAAGGACCTGATAATCCTGTCCATATCAGAAGGGAGTAAACTCCTGGAGGATCTAGAGGAGGTGGAAGACCTAGCTGGGGATGGGTGCCAAGATCCCAAGGACCTCCCCTCTAAGGAATGACTTCTATGTTTGGCGATGAAAGGGGACTGCCCCAAGCCAGAACCTGATGGGGAATCCTCAATGACTATAGTAGGTTCTGACACTGATCCCGGATATGACCTCCTCAGAGCTGGGGACATGTTAGGATATGAACGCTTGGATCCCACATGTCTTGGATCCAAGGAAGTTGGATCCGTGGCTGGTCTGGATCTGATTGGATCTGAAGGGCTCGAACTGGAGGCCATGGATCTGGAGTGGATTCCTGTCACCTCATATCCGAGGGCTTCTGAGCAGAAGCCCCGGATCCATGACAGTCACAGATCTTAGGATCCAAGGATGTTGGATCTGACTGAATCAAGGCTGGGGTGGGATCCGAGGCACTAGGATTTGACAACCTCATCTTTTTAGTGGAGGAGGAACTGGGAGGCAGAGGGGCCTTCATTTTTGAGTTTTAAACTATCTGTGAAATATCCTTTGTCAGTAATAATATTTTTTGCCATACTAGGTTTGCTTAATCAAGATTCAGTGAATAATGCGTCAGCCAGTTATAGAACTAACACACTAGATATTGATAAGCTGAACATTCGCTAGTATTCTGCACTGTTCTGTACTGGTAGAATTGGCAGTATTGAAATGGGTACTCCCAATGTTATTCTATGTTACTGTATTAAAGGTGGATGTTAAGTGTGGGGGTGAAGAACCACAGAGTCACAGAATTGATAATGAAATGCTATTTTTATTCTGTTTCAGCCATACTTCTTAGAAAGAACATCTTACTTTTTTCATTATCACTACTGTTTGTTTGAGTGTGCCACACACTGAGTAATGATGGAACATGTTTATGTTTCCATGATTCTCTGCATGTCAGGCTTTGAGGAAGTAACACAACACTGGACTGTACCCTTGTAATCATCTTATGACTGCGCAAGCTTCATGCTGAAATACTGAAGTAGAAATTTCTGACTGCTGGGGAGCCGGCTTTAAAACACAAAAAAAAGTGTTCTTCTGAATGCATGTGTGTAAGATAAAAGACATAAAAAGTAATGATAACTGTGATGATGTGAAGTATTGCTAGCTATGCCAGGAGAAGTAGGACAGTGCATGTGTATCATATGCCAGAAAAGCTAGCTGGAATTTTGTAAAAAATTATATGTCATTTGTATGTATTGTGCTGACAATGTATCTGTGAGGTTTGCTTGTGTTGAAAAAGTATCAACAGTGGATCCTGTTAGACAGAGAAGAAATAAACATGCATGTAGTAACTGATGAAATGTATGAATTGTAACTGTTGAAATGAATATAGTGTCACAGAGGATACTGGAAGCGAAGAGGTTAATCACAATCCAGCTGCAGCTAACTTTGAAAAATGATCTGAAATTAAATTACTGGGCCTAGGCCATAAAGATGTTATCTCACAGTTTTGAATGAAGCCAGAGATGCAATGTCTGTAAGAAGTATGGTTTGTTAGTCTCTGTAGGAAGAGCAGAAGTGTTGAAATTGTTTTACAGCATCCAGATGCTGCAATAAACCTTAGCAATGTTCAAGATATGTATTTTAACACATATGTGCTAAATCCTGGCATATTCTAGTGATGGGGGTAGTATGGGAAACAGAATCAGATGACCAGATGTGATGCCATTCTGTAAGCCAGCATGGAAATAATATTTAGATAGTAGACAGAGAAGTCTCAGGGGCACTCTGTTTTTGAAACCTGACAAAGAAGAAAGACTGCTCACCTACTTCATCTTGCCTTGATCTAGTAAGTGACCAGGAGGGAATAGTAATTCTTTAGATCAGTCAAGAAAATATAGTGAGATTAGTTAAGTATTGTTTCTTTCTGTATCTGTGTGAATATATTTGACTGTGTTATTTTAATATTTCCTCTGACTGAAACTCTGGTGTTTATTGTAAATAGATATTTAGCATTTTTGTGTTCTTTTATTATTTATTATTAAATATATTTAAACTTTTCATTGCGGCTGGTCCTTTAGAGAATATTTTAACCTTTGAGAGTACTCAAATCTATTTGGTGACTCTGTGGCCACTCCTGAAAGCCTTACTGCATTGGTGCAAAACACTACCATTTGTACTAATATTAATTTCACTCAGTACAATTGGGTAACCTTGTAATAGCCTTAGGGTGGTTGACATTGGAATGTCTGGTGGCAGTAACTACCTTATAGCCTGGGCATAAGGGGGCAGAACTAGTAAATCTGTACCAGCCTTTCCCAGGTGTGTGTGTGTGTGTGTGTGTGTGTGTGTGTGTGTGTGTGTGTGTGTGTTTGTGTGTGTGTGTGTGTGTGTGTGTGTGTGTGTGTGTGTGTGTGTGTGTGTGTGTGTGTGTGTGAAAATCAAGTCTCAAGAGTGTGGCAGGAACACAAAGCATTGGCTTCATAGAGAGAGTGGTGGAGGACTTGGCTTGGACACTTGGCTGAGTACTCAACTCTACAGCTCTGCCAGTGGGGAGACTTACTGGGGAGTTGCAGAGAGAGGGAAAACCATCCCCCAGACTGAGTGTGTTCCTTGTGTGCTCTTAAAGGAAATTGTGCTTTATGCAGAGAGCTGCATCTGGAAATACTGGGTCTTTCCAGTTTTGTTCCAAGTGAACATCCCTCTCCAGTGTCAGTGGTGAGGATTCAGACTCCTTGATTAGAGTGGGGACATCACAATAACACATCATCCAAAACCTAAACAAAAAAATCTACAAAACTGAAATGGACCTCTAACCAATGTTCATTAAGGATGACAAGTTGGGATACATTTCTCAAGCACTCCCATTCATGATATTCAAACCACCACCTAAGCTAAATAATCTTCTTGCCAGAATTATGCCAGAATCATGCTTAGACCAGAACAGGTCATCATCAACAATGGCACAACTCCTGCAACCATCCAAGCTGCAAATCATGTTACATGATTAGTAAAGCTTGCAACATAAAAATGTCATAGGACAGAAGTATCAAAGTACAGGGTTCATTAATGCATACCTCCAAAAACATGGTTTATATAATAAAATCAGAAAATGTCCAGAGATGGGGTAAATAGGATAGACAAGCTAATCACTCAGAGCTAGAATGAATGCCCAGAGACATATAGTTACAAATTCTCTATCAGATATGGTAGTTATGATTCTTCAAGGACACTTCTGTACACCTTTACAAAGAAGATCAAATGAGGCTAAGTTAACTCATTTGTTCAATGTGACAGTCAGTGATCTGAACATGGATATTGGTTTTATGAGATACTAAAGTACTTAAGAACTTTTCTGAGCAGCTATCAGTGGATACAAGTAGAACATCCAGGATAGTTCCATACTAAGCAACAGCTTAATTTCAACTCTCCCAGTGTTCAAACAGAAACTGAGAAAAAATGGATACTGAAACTGTCATTTGAGTAAAATTCAGTCACTAGCAATTTGCACTGCTTGAATGCCAGCAATGAAGACATTTAGAGAATCTAAAATAAATCAAACAAAAATGTAAAGAGAAAACTCTGTCTAGGAAGAATCTTGCACCTGTTCAGCAAAAAAAACTGTTCAAATTTCAGATTTGGTACAGGAGATAACTTCTAATAATTAAGAGGAAAATAAATCAAATATACTCAAAGGTGTGTAAAAGAAATGAAACAGTGAAGGAATACATCAACTCAAATAAAAAAAAAGTCTGGAAACATTAGAAGTTTAACTACTTCTTCAGATAAACTGATAAAACTGCAAAAATCTAACCACAATGCTTCTGAGTAAGAACTGTTTCAAAAATAGTAGTGCTAGAAGACAGAACATGCAGGGAAAAGCTGAGATTTTCTACTGTACCACAGAACTGTAAGGAACAGACTGTACTAATTTTATGAATAAATAAATAACTGGATTGGTGTTCTATGGCAGGATTTGTGTATTGAAAGGGCACATTGTAAGTATGCTCCAAACCTGGCCATGAGAAAGCATCTAAGACCTATGTTGGTAAAGATGTAATCAAACCAGCAGACAGAGTTGATCCTGATAAAACTATGGCAGAAAGGAAATGTGTTACAATTGGACAGCAAGTGTTTCTGGAAAATGATTATTCACAGTACACCAGACTGAAGAGAAGGAAGTTTATCACAGCAATTGAGGAGTGTCAAGAGGCAGGTGTGATTCAAGCTGCTTCACCCAACTTTCTTCTGGGGGATCAAAGAAATTTTTGATGCAAAACAGGCTAAGGAGGAAATAAAAAAGTTTGTCCAACAAAAAAGTGGGATCAGCAAGGAGGAAAGGACTCTGCTTCTCATCCTCCTGACAACAAAGCTCATCAAGTGACATTGTTAGTGAAACCTTTTTCAGTGTTCCAAATGAAAGTACTTGAGAGATAAAAAAAGTCAGGAGATGACTATAAGAATTAGGAGCTCCTTAAATTGGTATCAGACTCGGGTGATGGGAGAAGAAGATGATCAGGAAGAAGACCAGCAAAATTAAAATTAAGAAAATAAATTGAAGACAATAAATCATCAATGATATTTGTGAAGAAATGGTTCTGCCAGAAAAAATGGCTGGGAAAGAATGGAATTTTGTGAATTTGTTTAATCTTGAGGTTAGACTATAAAGCATATACCCCACTTTATGCCAATAATGTTTAGAAGGACACTAAAGGGAAAAGTGCAAGTAAAACTTTTTTATTTTTATTAATATCTGCATAAAAATTCATGATATAAATTGCATTTTATATTGTAAACCAGTTTTGTATAGTGTGCAGTAAAGAGTATTTTAAATGTGGGGGTGGGGTCTTTTCAGTGACTGCTGTATATGTTAAATATACTACAGTAAACAAGCACTATTTCTTAGTTATACAATATATGGGCTTTATACTGTATCAAGATAAGGAAGGCTGAACAAAAGCAAGTTTAAGTTAATATAATGTAACATTAGGCCATTCAGTGATAGTGAAGTGTACAAGAAAACTGATCTTATTATATGTAGAGTGAAAATAATTCCTTTACTTTTATATTGATAGATGCCAGGATTAATGTCCTTGGCTTGAACTATGGACATTTTTAAATAGGACTGACATGAACAAATTGATGAAAGGCACAGAAAATGACAAGTTTCCTAAATCCGCAGTAATTACGTTTTTTCATTAGCAAATGTTCTCAATGAGAGATATGAAATCTGTAGGTGATTCTACACTAATAGAAAAGAAAACAAACCATAACAACGTTTTTCTATTTGCATGCACTATACATTACATGTATGTTTTCTTTTTATAACACCTGTCAGTCAGTCAAACATTACATAAATTGCTCAATTCCTGCCTTCTCTTAGACTTCACTCCTGCTCCTGAACATTATTCTGCATTAATTGTTTCCTCACATTCCATTTAATTCTACATAATATGCTCCTTCTCTTTAATAAAGATCTCATTTCCAGTTCTTTTATCTGTTTTGCAATGTTCAATACTTTAAATACAGTTGGTTTAGATATTGATTTCTATTTTCTACTAATTGCTTTTTGACAGCCAATAAAATTAAACTTAATAAGACCTTTCTATGTCTACAGAATTCAGATCTTGTGCCCCACCTCAAAAAAAAAAAATCCTTAGTTACAGCAATCTGTTCCCCCAAATATTTCTGACAGAGTACTCTGTAGGGAATTTTTTAAATCTGCCAGCTTATTACACTCCTAAAAAACATGTTCCCTGTTACCTCTTTCTTCCCCATCACACATCCAACATTTGCTACCTACCTGAGAAACAAAATTATCTGAAGTCTGACTGGGGTATAAAAAATACTTCTGTAAACATTTCCAACCAAAAATCCTAAACCTTCTGGACTTTGTCACATACTTGGGGGAGCCATATACATGTCCTCCCACTGTTCTCTTGTACATTTTTCCAGTCTCCCTTCCCGATCTTTTCTAACCTCATGACTCATTCTTGTAGTTGTTATGCAATATTTTATATGCCCTCCTAATTATTCTTTTTTAGCAGACCAATTTCTGTTCTAGATTCAATTAAAAACTCTACCAGAACAGGTCTTTCAGTTAAGACCCTCCTTTTTCTTCCTCTTTGCCTACATTCTGATATCAGTCCCTGTAGGAAAGGAAGTCTCTAACTTGCAGTCCAGACTTGTTCTTAGCCTCATCTAATATATTACATTTCCACTTCTAGATGTTTCCTCCCAATACCTTGGTTCCTTTGCTAATTTTATCCAGTAAAAAAACAGCCGCCAATGCCCATTTTCTGTACCCTGTACTTGCAGTCATCCATACAGGAAAAAAAATCTTTTCTCTGTTTCTGTGCTGGCTTACTTAGAATATTTTCTGCAAATTTATGGCTATAATATTCTGTACTGTTGTCATTATTCTCCTTCAGGACCTGTATCCCAAATCCCACTACTTCCCTATTTCTTGAATACCCCCCAACCTAACCTGTATATAAAACTAAGAGGACTAAAAATGTTCACTGCTTTTATCTTACTATCTATATGCATAAACAATAGTTTTCATTTTCTCAGTTTTTATCTTATTTATTGTCTTCTTACATATCCTTAGCTGCCATAACAGAAGCCTTTTCACCACATATACTTCTCCTCTGATGGATATAAAATTGTCTGACCTGTATATAAAACTAAAGGGATTAAAATCATTTTCACTGCTTGTATCTTACTATCCATATTCATACACAAGGGCTTCCAGTTTCTCAGTTTTTATTATATTTTGTTTAGTCTCTTCCAACATAATCTTAGCTGCCATAATATTATCCTTTTTATCAATATTCGTAAAGCTTCACTTATTGTGTCCCCATAAATTTGTGTACTGCTGAACCAATTTCTGTGTAGGTACCAAATATATGCCTATAGCCTTTATTCTATCTTCATTACTTTTATATCCAGAAAATTAAACTCTCTCAAAACGTTCCACAACACAGATGTCATTTTCTGGATTTATTAAAACAATATGAATTGGAAATAAAGCCAAGTTTTCTTGATTACTACCAATTATATCGTTGAATTCCCGAGTCCATTATTTTCTTTGCCAATGGATCATAGGATCATGGGAAGTTACTAGGCTATTGGCCTGAGGCCCTTATAAGCCTAGTCAAGAGTTTATCCCATGTTTAGACAAATCTGTCTAGCAGGGACACGGGTGGAATTCCAGAGATGTATTTTCTACTTCCCATCCAGTTATTCAGGTTGTGCTTAAAAAGGGGTAAAGAGGTACTCTGCTTGACGTGGGGAGGGAGTCTATTCCACAGATGCGGGAGTCTCTGGGACACAAATCTGTCCCAACAACAAGTCCTATTGATGTCACAGATCAGGTTTAGGCCACGCCTGCAGGTTACTCGAGAGAAGGTTGACTTGTGAATATGCAATAGTTCCATCAAGGCGGGGTCCGAGATCGCCTTGTATGTCAGACAGAGGTCACCTCTGAGGAGTCTGTATGAAACTGAGTAGAGGGATAGGGCTTTTAGCCTATCAGCATATAGTAGATTTTCAAGGCTCTGGATTCTCCTCATGAGGAAACTTTGTTGTCTCTCCATTTGCTGCATATGCTTTACGAGGTACATGCCGAATGGGGCATTGTACTCAATAATGGGCCTTATAACGGAAGAATACAGGGATGTTATGACCTCCTTGTCCCTGGATGAAATACTCTTACTTATGAGATGGGTCATGTAGAAAGCTTTCCGTACAATGGATCAACATCGTGGTCAAAAGTCAGGTTGCTATCAATCTAGGTGCCCAAATCCCTCACGACTGATCGCATGCTTAGGACATTGTTATTAACATGATAATTTGTGGGGACTTCACTCTCTCCAAAGGGGATGATGATGCATTTTTTGGTATTCAGCTTGAGGCCATGTTTCTGGCACCAGTCATTTGTTTGGGTGAGACCCTCTTGAAGGATGTCCACGTCACTAGGGGAATTGATGAAGTTTGGCAATTAGGAAAGAAAAAAGTTATAAAAATCTAAAAGGTTTTATTTAATGATATTTTAAAAGGAGGGGAAGTACCACCATCTTGGAGGAAAGCTATGGTGGCTGAATTACCCAAAGACAGTAAAGACCCATCAGACTCAGCTTCAAATAGACCCATTTCAATTTTAAACCATGATTATAATATGTGTATGTCTATACTAGCTAAGAGAATGGCAAAAGTGTTGCCAAAATTGATAGAAATGGATCATTGTGGTTTTGTGTAGGGGAGGCAAACATTTGACAGCATTAAAAGAACAATGACAATGATCCAGAGATAAGTAGAATGTAAGCAAATGTTGTTGTTGGTGGGTCTTGATGCAGAGAAAGCATTCAATACAGTAAGCTGTGAAGCATTTACATTTCCTGATATCATAATAGGGTTAATTAGTAGGATATATAAAGTTTTAGATGAAAGAATTAAGGTGAGGTGGGTTCCTCTCTGATATACTTTGGTTGAAAAGAGGAACCAGGCAGGGGTAGCCTCTTTCCACTGTTATTTGCTTTATATTTAGAGCCACTGGCAAAGAAAATAAGGGACTCAGAAATTTAAGCATATAATTGGCATGATAGCCAAAAAAGTTGGCCTTATTTGCAGATAATATTACTCTGTATGTGATACCCGTGGTGGTGGTGCTGCGGTAGCGTTGTCGCCTCACAGTAAGACGCTGTTTGGTTCGATTCTCAGCTAGAGCGTCTTCTGCGTGGAGACATGCATGAATGGGCGTACCTGTTGTGCGTCAGGCCTGGCAAGCCGGTACGTAAAAATCAACTGCCAATCATTAGCGGACCAGAGTTCCACTGTGGCGACCCCTAACCGGAAAAAGCCGAAAGACACAAACAAACAAATTACTCTGTATGTGATAAATCCAGAAAGGGACAGTTCTGTGTTGTGGAATATTTTGAGGCAACTTCACCTCTTTTCAAGATACAAAATGAATGAAGATAAAATAAAGGCTATAGCAGTAAACTATGTATACACACACACACACACACACACACACACACACACACACACACACACACACACACACACACACACACACACACATATGCATTGGTTCAGCAATACCCATCCTTATGGGGACATGATAAGAAGTATTTAGGTGCATGGACAAAAAAGGATTTTGTTATGGCAGCTAAGACAATGTAGAAAGAGATTAAACAAAAGATAATAAAAAATTGAGAAAACGGAAGCTCTTGTTTATGAATACGGATAGTAAGATATAAGCAGTGAAAATGTTTTTAGTCCCTTTAGTTTTATTTATAGTCAGACATATTTTTATCCACCAAAGGAGAAGTTGTGAACAGTAACTAATAAAGAGTTGAAGGAATTTATTTGGGAGGGGAAAAGGGTGAAACTTAAGTAGGGTGAGTTGATCTGCCCCACAGAATAAAGTAGTTTAGGATTAATGGATTTGTATGGATATTTTAGAGCTATGCAGTTAAGGCTCACATACATAACACAAGCAGAAGGTTATGTATCAAAATGGAAAGAGATGATGATGATGATAAAACAGGGAGCAAGTTCTAGAAATAAGAAGCGAGCAGGATTTTGGATGCAGATTCTTAAGGAGAATAACAATAGTCATGCAGAGTACTATATTCATGAAGCTGGAAAAAGTATTCTAAGAACTAAGTCAACATGGGAATGGAGACGGGGATTTTCCCCAATAGGGATGACTGCAAGTAGGGGTACGTAAAATAGGAAAGATGGGGCTGAAATATACTGGAGAAACTGGCAAAGGAACCAAGACATTGGGACCAAATAACTAGAGAAAGAATGGTAATATAGTGGGATGCAGCTAAGCAGAAGTTTGCACTGCAGGTCAGAGACTGCCTTCCCTACCTGGGATTTATATCACAGTACAGGCAAACAGAACATGGTAGGGAGGTCTTTAGTGAGATAACAGCTCTAGAAGAGTCTAGAACAGAAACTTTTAGTTATGTACTCACCATAACTTCAGATGTTTGGGATCCATCTCGCCTACATTCTGACTGATGGGTTCGGAGCTGATATGCCAAAGAGTGAAGTCTCTTATTGGCTGAGCTTATTATATCCCAGGATGCACCACTACCAGTCCCCCAGATCTAGTTTGTCCGCATACATGCACACATGCACGCACTGATTATATAACATCGTCAGATGAAACAAGATAAACAGTAGAACTCAAACCGTTCAATCTCTTCTGATCTCCAAGGCAGGGGAAGGAGGGTGATGGATCCCAAACATCTGAAGTTATGGTGAGTACATAACTAAAAGATGTTATGTGATCCTATCTCATTCTGACTGATGGGACAGCGTCCTAGCACCTGAATCCTGGGTGGCTTACTGGAAAACACTCCTGAGTACCGTGGAACCAAATGATGCTCGCCTTTAGATGCCACATCCAATTTATAGTGGGAAATGAAAGTGTGGATTGGACCAAGTAGCCGCAGCACAAATCTCAGAAATAGCGAGCTTGGAATGAAAAGCTATAGAAGTCGCCATAGCTCTGGTAGAGTGAGCTTTGATAGATGTTGTAAGTTGCTTATTCAAGAGGAATAAGCCTGAGTTATACAATCTCTAATCCATTTGGAGATAGTAGCTTTTGTGATGGTTTTACCCAATTTATTGTCTGAGAAGGACACAAACAACTGGTCTGATTTACAAATTTGCTGAGTCCTGTCTAAATAGAAGCGCAATTGCCTGTGAACATCCAATTTATGGAGAGTGTATTCTGCTTCATTGGAGAATTTTGGAAAGAAAACTGGTAACTCTAGAGATTGTTGGAGACAGAGATTAGAACAGACCTTTGGGACAAAAGATGGATTAGGCCTAAGTGATACTCTATCCTTGTGAAAATCGTGGTTTGATAGATAGGGCTTGAAGCTCTGAAACTCTTCTTGCAGAGGTAATTGCAACTAAGAAGGCAGTTTTCCAAGACAGATATTTTAACTCACATGTAGCAGCCGGTTCGAAGGGGAAGATGTTAATGCGCACTAAATCAAGATCCCACGGAGGCGAGGATGAAAAACTGGGGTCTTAACAGGCCCGCACCTTTAATGAAAGTTTTGCATAATCTGCTGCTCATCAATGGAGGATCCATGGATTCGTGGAATTTAGAGATAGCCGCTAGTTGGACTTTAATAGTAGAGACAGAAGATCCTTGATTAAACAGGGATGTTAGGAATTTCAAAACCTCTGGGATTGGAGCAGTGATAGGGTCTAAGCCCTGAGTTGAGCCCAGATAGCAAACCTCTTCCACTTACTGAGGTACAATTTCTTAGTGGTGGGTTTGTGATAAAATGTGTTTAACGTCCGGGTCTAATGTGTGATTTCTGACTAAAGTCGGAAGTGGAGGAGCCAAGCTGTCAACTTCAAGGAGTGAAGGGCCTGATGTTGTCGTCCCGACTGATGAAGTAGCAGATCCGGGTTAGATCTAAAGTCCTTCTTCAGGTAGGGAAACCATACCTCAATCAGTATCATTGTGGACCCCAATTGAGAAGCTTTCTGAATGACTTTGGAGAGAAGTGAATCGGAGGAAAGGCATAAAGAAGCCCTGTTGGCCAAGGTTGTGCTAGAGCATCCATAGCTGCTTCCCCTGATGTGGAGTCAAGGAGAAGAACCTTTGCACTTTGTGTTTAGTGGTGTTGCAAACAGGTGCCCCCATCTCCTGAAAACCTGAGCTGCTACTGTTTCGTTTAGGGACCAGAGAGAGAATTGTCCTGCTTAATCTGTCTGCCAATATATTTGATTTCCCCGAATGTGGTCGCTACCCAAGAAACGGGGGTAGCTAAGCCCATTTCCCACCCTCATGGCCTCCCTGCAAATGTTTGTTTAGATACCAGACCACCGACATGTTGTCTGTGTGGATGGCGATTATGCCCTGAGGGAGAAACTTGTGGGCCTGTAGGGACAGAAGTACAGCCCTCATCTCCAATACATTGATGTGGAGAAAAGTTTCGCCTGGAAGCCAGGAGCCCTGAACTAACCTGCCCAGACAATGCCCCCCACCCTGTCTGGGAGGCATCTGGTGACCACTGGAGAGGGAATAACAAAAGGACTTCCCTGATTTAGATTGGATGTCTGAAGCCACCAGCGAAGGTCCCGCTTGCATGTTTCTGTAATCATAATGGGGTGATTGAGGAAGTTCCTGAAAGGACCATTGAGTCGATAATAGCCACTGAAGAATCCTCATGTGCAATCTTGCCAGAGGAACTAGAAGAACCGTGGCAGACATCGTAACCTAAAATTTGTAGGACCATCCTGGCTGGGGCCTTGGATCTTGAAATCAGGGCTTGAACTTGGCCTTGTAAAGTTTGGATCCTTTCGTAGGAAGAAAAACGCATCAATTTTGAGTCTATCTCTGCTCCTATGAACCTTATGCGCTGAGAGGGCAGCAAGACAGACTTTGACCAATTGAATGTAATTCCCAGGGTAGCACCCAGGAGATGGGTGGCTTTGAGGTTGTCCATTAGTAGATGACTGGTGGTGGCAGTCAGGAGCCAGTCGTCAGATAGGGAAACACTTGGAATCCAAGACTCCTCAGGTGAGCCACTGCCAAACATTTGATGAACACCCTGGGGCTGTGGTGAGACCAAAGGGCAGAGCACAAAATTGAAATGACTGTCTCCCAGGCTGAAGCATGTATCGGTATGTGATAATACCTTGAGATCTATGGAGCACATCCAAACATCCTTCTCCAATAATGGGAGAATGGATTGTAACGTGACCATTCGAATTTGGATTTTTAGTCTGCTGAGATCCAATATTGGTCTCAGGTCCCCTGTCTTTTGGCACTAAAAGAACCTTGAGTAATTTCGATCCGATCTGGTCTGTGGGGACCGTGACTCCTTTTCTAGCAGCTTTAAAGCGCTGCAATTTCCTTGACTGGGTGGTGGGTCCGGGTGAGTGTGTGAAGGGATGGTGTAACCTCCAGCAATAATCCGGCACCCATCTGTCCTGAGTGATTGACTCCCAGGCTTTTAGGTGCTTGGCAAATGGCACCCGACTGGCTCGAGAGCAGCACAGGGCAATCCCTCATGAAGTGTGGGAGGCTGAAGAGCGTCTCCAGAATTGCGGGCCCTCTGCAGCCTCTGGGACCTGCCTCTGGAAGGGAATCTTCCTGCTGTTGATGGAAAACTTAACCTTAGGTCCAAATAAAGAGGACCCATCTAAGGAAGACTTGAAGGCCTCCAAAAAAACGACAAGCGGAGAGCCAGGCTTGTCTCCAAATGAGCCTCATGGACGAAGTTAGAAATTGAAAAAGGGATAGCCAACTGAGAGCTAACCGACTGGGCTAGCTGCTCAGGTAGGTTACCTGAGAGGGAATCTGACAGACCAGATCCCTCTGAAGCCTGGTAAAATGTGCCAAATAATTCAGGGACCCAAAAGTAAAGGCTCTGAAGTGTCAGTCGCCTGCATTGGTCCATGCCCTAGACTGTAGCAGATGCCACCACCATGGCATCTTGTTTGAGGATCTCTAAGATGTCTGCAAATGAGACATCATCCCCCTCCGCATCATCAAGATCAGTGTCCGGGTTCCTACAGGGAACTGCCAAAGACCCAGTCTGGAAGGTGATAGCAGACGGAAGTCCCGCAGTCAAGCACTAGAGAGAGCACCTGCTCCGGGGAGCGCCGCGGGGTCGGGAGGAATAAATAATGATGGCATGGGCCGGCCATCGGCGGGAGAAGGAGAGGATGCTAAAGCTTCTTCGAATGAGGGTTTTACAAGACCTTTTAATATCCCTGTCCCAAAAATCAATTTAATATATGGTCCCCAGATAAGGGACATATCAGATATTAATTTGATAAGAACAGATACTACACTTGATCTTAGCCAAAAGGCCGAGAAGCGATGAGCTTATTTTTCCTCTCTTGGAGGACCCTCGAGGAAAAAGCGTGACACACGCTGCAGGACTCCTGCAAATGCTTTGCACCCAAACAATAAACACAGAGAGAGTGGTCATCTGTGATCGACATTTTAAAGTTGCACTTGGTGCACTTTTTAAAGCCTGAAGGCCTAGGTACCTGAGACATTCCGGTGAATTAAAGTCCAAAACACAGTACAAACACTGTAAATTATTAAACTTTCCACAATATAAAGGATCCGAGATCCCTACAAAACAGAAGTCACTAATAAAAAAAAAAAGACGAAAGGCCCTTTACACACAAGAGGTACACACAAGAATTTACTAAGTAAATTCCACCAAACTCACTCAAAACACAAGAATAGCTGTTAAAACAGCTTTTGTTGAAGAAAAAAAGAAATTCTGAAAAAAAAAAAAGTGAAATTAATCGATCTGGGAGACTGGTAGTGGTGCATCCTGGGATATAATAACCCATCAGTCAGAATGTAGGCGAGATAGGATCACATAACATCTGCTGTTTAAAAAAGAGACAATTAATAGGGCATATCAAATATTACATGATAACTCTTCTAAGAATAAGTCAGAGGAGGTTAGAAAAGATTGGGAAGAGAGACTGGAAAAGCAACTTATAAAGGAAATGTAAAACAAATACACAACTAGAAAAACTTGTAAAAAATGAAAAAGAGAGGCAGAATCAGCATTTTATTATATTATTTTATTATATTATATTATATTACATTATATTATATTATTTTATTTGAAGGTGATCGGTCAGGTGCAGAAGTATTTGTGAATTATATTTCCACCCTAACAGATTTTTTTAAATTCACTTTTCAATTTAGTACCGACACCATTTCATGTTTGGATGTCCTTATTGAAAAATACATCAGTAATAAGAGATATCTGGCAAGTGTAAATAGGAAACCTACATACCCAAACAGTTTTTGCATTATGAAAGCTCCCACCCTCACCACCAGAAAAAAGCCATTGTAAAAGGCCAGTTAATTAGAGCAGCCAGGATGTCTTCTCTAGAAACCTTTATTTCAGAATACAATTTACTAAAAGAAATTTTTTTGAAAAGATCTTACCCTGTCTCTCTAGTAGATAATTTAATTATGGAAGTTGCACATAAAAGAAGGGAAGGAGTCTTTAAACCAATTTTGGGTAGTAGTTCGAGGTCAGAAGGTTAAACTAATAATTTTCTCCTAACAGCTGAAGAAGTTGGGTGAAAGACCACGGGTAACAAAAGAGGCTTTAACTTGAAAACCTTACTTGAAAGACCTAATAAAAAATATGTTAACAGTCCCGGGATGTACAAATGCGGCAGATGCCATTTTTGAAAGTACATAAAAGTTGGTAAAAGAATAACGGTCAACAAACATCAATTGAACATAAAGTACAGTTGTGTACCTACCATAAATGTAGATGTTCGAGTGTATTCACAGTTGCAGCCATTACAATTGGGTTATCTTGCTGGCAGGCTATCCGCAGTCGGCCTGAGTTCCAAAGTCTAGGTCTGGCGTCGGTTGCTGTCTCCTCCTCCCTGATGTCAGTGCGCCAGGGGTATAAAAGATGCAGCCCGACGCCATTTTCTTCAGTTTTTCTTGCCCCAGATATCAGGTGCCCCTAAAATGGTAGGCTCACTAATGCCAAAAAGCATGCATAACCAAAAAACAACTTTTCCTTCATCTAAAAGCAAATACACCACATAGGTTATATAGAATAGAGAAGTACAGATAAGTCCCAGCAAGGAAAAGGGGGATGGAGGAAGGGTTACCTGGACTGCAGCAGTGAATACACTCGAACATCTACATTTATGGTAGGTACACAACTGTACTATGTTCATCGTGTTTCACTGTTGCAGTCATTACAATTGGGTTGAATCCTAAAGCTATGGTTGGGAGACTGGTGCTAAACATGATTAGGAGAGGCTATCAGGCCCTGCAGAACTGCAGTAGCAAAGCCTGCCCTGGATTTAGAATAGAGAGGTAAGTGATAGTGCTTTGTAAAGGTATGCACTGAACTCCCAAGTTGCAGCCTCTAAGATGTCTTTGGTTGGTACTCCTCTGAGGAAGGCTGCTGAAGTGGCTGCTGCTCTGGTGGAATGTGGCCTAATGCCCTTGGGCATTGATTTACCTTGCTGTGAATAGCAGAAACGAATGCAGTGGCCTATCCACTTTGAAATAGTCTGCTTTGAGATAGGCTTTCCTTGTGATCCTGCAGCATATGCTACTAGAAGTTGTTCAGTCTTTCTGAAAGCTTTGGTTCTGTCCAAGTAAAAGCATAGCTGTCTGTGAATATCCAAAGAATTCAGAAGTCTCTCACCCTTATTCTGTGGGTTTGGGTAAAAGGTAGGCAAGTGAATTGTTTGGTTAAGGGCCACACTGGTCACTACCTTAGGCATAAATGTAGGGTTTGTCCTCGGAGAAACCCTGTCAGGATGGAAGATGATAAAAGGTTCCACAGCCATGAGTGCCTGTAACTCTGAGACTCGTCTAGCGGAGGTTATTGCTAGGAGCAGAGCTGTTTTCCAGGATAAGAATTTTGTATCAGCTGCAGAGGCTGGCTCAGAGGGAGGCAGTATAAGTTTTTCCAAGACATAGTTGAGGTCCCATGCAGGTATTGGTGCTCTCCTTGGGGGTCTTATGTTTTTGGCCCCTCTGAGGTACTGCCTTAGTAATGGATGAGAATAAATAGGTGGTTCTGTATTGTAATGAGCTGAAATGGCAGAGGCATGAATTTTAATGGATGAAAAGGAAAGGCCTTTATCCAGCATCTCAGTTAAATATTGCAAAATCTGAGGAATATTTGGAACAATCATGTCAATACCTTGTGCCTGGTTCCAAGCACAGAATCTCTTCCATTTTTCTGCATAAGATTTTCTGGTGCTAGGCCTCCTGGCCTCCAAAATAACATCCATAACTGCTTTAGAAAGAGGTGTGTCTTGAATGGTTACATTATCCGCCATGCTGCCAGGTTTAGGGTCCTGAGTTGGCTGTGCAGCATCTGACTGTCTTGTTGAGTCAATAAGTGAGGAATTTGAGGTAGTGTCCAAGCTGGGCATTGGGACAAGCTCTTTAAGACTGGGTACCAGTGCTGGCAGGGCCAGTCTGGGGCAATCAGAATAATTTTTGGCTTCTCTTGTCTGACCTTGAGGAGTACCTTGGGGAGGAGAGGCGGAGGAGGAAAGGCATATACTGTTAGGTTTTTCCAGCTGAAAGATAGAGCATCCACTTTCCATGCATGCTTGTGATAGGTCCTTGTGCAGAATCTTTGTAGTTGGCAATTGTGAGGAGAAGCAAATAGGTCTATGTCCGGGCATCCCCAGTTCCTTGTTATCATGTTGAAGACTTGTGGGTCCAATTTCCACACGTGGGGATTCATTAGGTATCTGCTTAGTTCATCTGCCAGAGTATTTATCCTTCCTGGCAGGAATTGTGCTTGCAGATGTACTTGGTAAGTCAATGCTGTGTCCCACAAGTTCATGGCTAGTCTGCAGAGGGGGTAGGAATGTGTGCCCCCCCTTGCTTGTTTAAGTACCACATGACTGTGGTATTGTCCATCTTTACCAGTAGTTGTCCTGGATGAAGTAGATCCTTGAAGGCTGTCAGGGCATTTTAAACTGCTAGCATCTCTTTTTGAATGATATGTAGATGCATTTGACTTGTGGACCATGTGCCCTGAATACATCTTCCTGCCATATGTGCCCCCCAGGCATAATCTTTTTCCCCCATCTGTCCAGGGCCCTAGAATCCCTATCAGAGGGTATAGGGTTTTTTTGCAGTGGACGCCTTGACCCCTTTGGGACCCTGAGAGATAGTTTCTGGGTCTGCAGCAGGGTTTTTATAAAGAAATTTATGTGAATCAGGAACCCTGTAGTATCTGTCTGGCTTAACAGGAGGTGGTGGCAAAGAGTCAGGAGACAGTCCGGACTCTGTAAATACATCATCTACAATGTCTAAAACAGGAGGGATAGCAAGGGGCCTGTGCTGAGGTAATAAAAGGAAGTCTCTGAGCCTTTTCTTGGATTCTGAGTAATCTTGGCTCTCCCAGTGGAAATGCTCCCTCATAGTATGCAGGGTTTCCCCAAAAGAATAATCCTCAGGAGGAGAGGCTGAAGGGATAGATTCTTCAGCATCAGAATCCTCATAGGGAGGAAGAGAATATTCCCTGGTCAGAAGAGGAATCAGAGGAAATGGAAACCTGATCTGAAGATGCATATTCTATCTCTTGCCTAAGCCTCTTATCAGGAGGGGGATGGGAACCCCTGATCAAAGTAATTAGGTCTTCGGCCATTTTAAGCATCTGTTTTTTAGGCATGGAGGCCTGTCCTGGAGGATGCTGTACTTGTTTCTTTGTCTTTAGAGCTGCTTTAGTCTTTGCCTTTGAAGCTGAAGTTGGTTTTACATTTAACAGTGTAGGCCTGAAAACACCCTCAGAAGCCGATGCCTGCTCAGCGGCTACGGACCCATCTGAGGGAATACTTTCTGAGTGTCCAATACCTTGAGTTTC
Source organism: Protopterus annectens (assembly GCF_019279795.1). Classification (NCBI taxonomy): domain Eukaryota; kingdom Metazoa; phylum Chordata; order Ceratodontiformes; family Protopteridae; genus Protopterus; species Protopterus annectens. Next base: position 402,927,903 of record NC_056744.1, on the reverse strand, counting down.
CAGCGGCCTAGTTGGCTCAACGTGGGAGTCGGAAGCGGCCTGTGGCTCTGACGTAGCGGGCATCAAGGGCTGCGAAAGCGCCTCACTGAGAACCGGCGAACCGGCGACAGGCCTAGCAGAAGCCTCGTCATCGGTTTTGGACCTCAGGTGCCTGTCCTTTTCTTTGCGCTTTTTATAAACTCCGGTAGTCGGTTGATCCGACGGCATTATATAGTTAAATCTTCTGCCAAAATAATGAAATGCAAAATCGTACTGACGCTTAATAGTGCGTTGGTTAAATCTAGCACAAAACTGACAACTAGCAATGTCGTGGTCAGGGCCTAGGCAAGGAATACAGTAAGAATGAAAATCCTTATGAGGTATTTGCTTGCAACAAGAAATACAATTATTAACTTTTTCTGACATCTGTCTGGAGCAAGAAAAAAGTTTCCCCAATGGGTACTTAGCTTTAATGAAGACTTTGGATCTGAAATTCGAATTTGAAAATCTCAGGAGTCGGCCGACCGGCACTTGCGAACTGCTTTTGCTTTGGGCACCGCGCGGCAAGAAAGAATGAAGAAAATGGCGTCGGCTGCATCTTTTATACCTTTGGTGCACTAACGTCAAGGAGGAGGCGACAGCAACCAACGCCTGACCTAGACTTTGGAACTCAGGCCGACTGCGGGTAGCCTGCCAGCTGGATAACCCAATTGTAATATCTGCAACAGTGAAACACGATGAACATCAAGTAGGTTCAACTGTGAAACAAAAGGACTGATATACTTAGCTTTGTGCAATAAATGCGAATGTTTTTATGTTGGTAAGACGGAGAGACAGTTAAAACAATGCATTTATAAGCACATATACAACATAGGGAAACAAAATCCTACTAACGCCTTAACCAGACATGTCAGTAGCAACCCAGGGCACACTTTTTCATTTGTGGTTATAGAACAACTTCTCACAGACATTTCGGGTGGCCCTTGGTCATTGCTGTTGGAAGAAAAGGAACTTAACTGGCAGCTGGTTTTCAATGCTTTCAGCTACCCAGGAATAAATGACAACTGTAATGTGAAATGTCTTTTAAAAGTTAAATATTTAGAAAGATGATTTTTAACTATAGGTTTACATAGTTACTTATGCATATAAATATTTAAACTTTTTTCTCATATATATATATATATATATATATATATATATATATATATATATATATATTTTTTTTTTTTTTATACATATATTTAAAAGTGTTATGTCTTTTTAACAGAGATGGGAAGTGATGTCATGTATTTTTTACTATTTAAAATATGTAATTTCCTATTTTCCTTGTCTGATGAAGTTTGCTTATTAGTGGTAGACGAAAGCACTAACCATTAAACAGTTTGTTTGTTGGACTTGCTGAGTCTGCCTCTCTTTTTTGTTTTTTTACAACTTATAAAGGAAGAATGGAACAACATATGTATGGCTCCCAAGTATGCAACAAAGTACTTGGAAGTGTTTCCATAGGTATTTTTATACCTCAAGCATATTTCAAAAAACTTTTCCTCAGGTAAATGGCAAATGCTGGAGGTGTGATAGAAAAGAGAGAGGTAACTGGGAACGTGTTTTTTGGGAGTGTGATAAGTCGGTGGATTTCAGAACTACACACCGGAGAGTACTCTGTCAGAAATATTTTTTTTTTTTGGGGGGGGGGGGGCAAATTGCTGTAATTAAAGAAATGACTGTTTTGAGCTTGAATATAAGATCTGAATTCTTTAACACTGAAAGGCCTTATTAAGTTTAATGTTATTGACTGCCAAAAATGCATTTACTTGAAAATGGACATCAAAATCTAAACAAATTGTAAGTAAAACATTGAATATTGTTAAAAAGATAAAATAACTGGAAGTAAGATCATTAGAAGAGGGAAGGGACAAATTTCATAGAAATAAATTAGAAGTTATGTACCTACCATAACGTTCCATGTTAGTTGTCTTCTCTCGCCTTCTTTCTTGCTGGATGGGTTCGGAGCCGATCCTCGGCTCCGACTCGGCACTTGCTAAGCTCGGGAGCTAATTTTACCAGCTCGAGGCAACCCTATATCCCATGATGCAAGGCGGAGATTACTCAGATCTCGTTTGGCAGCTAAAGAAATAGCAGTATTTTCTTCCAACTTAAGAAGAGGAAGAAAATAAGGATACTAAATAACATCATAACCCTCTAGAAAGGATCAACATAATCTAGTGACACTAGGAGTTGAACAGCTAGAAAAAGGTAATAACCTCTTAATAGAAGATGTATAATCTTCCCGGTCTGACCAGGCTAGGAGGATGGAGGGCGGGACGCAAGAAAGAAGGCGAGAGAAGACAACTAACATGGAACGTTATGGTAGGTACATAACTTCTAAATGTTAAGTTGTCAATCTCGCCTTCATTCTTGCTGGATGGGACCGTGTCCCTAGCACCTCTATCCTGGGTGACTCAATGGAACAGACTCTTGAGAACGGTGGAACCAAAATTTGCTCTGTCTCTGGAGACCAAATCTAATTTGTAATGTGAAACAAAGGTATGAGGAGAGGCCCATGTGGCTGCTGCACAAATAGTGTATATTGGAAGTCTAGCTTGAAAGGCTGTAGATGTAGCTAGAGCTCTGGTAGAATGGGCTTTTGGGTTAGAAACCAACTCTTTGCCTCTGAGCTGATAAATGTAAGTGATCACAGAAGACAGCCACCTAGATAAAGTTACCTTAGAAACTGGAAGGCCTTTCCTGTTCTCTGCATAGGATAGAAATAGTTGATCAGATTTCCTAAAAATTTTTGTCTTATCCAAATAATATCTGAGCTGACGGTGAACATCGAGATAATGTAACTTTTGTTCAGCTCTATCAGAATAGTTCGGAAAAAATACTGGAAGATCAATGGATTGATTTAGGTTAGTTTGTGATGCCATCTTTGGTAAGAAAGACGGATTAGTTCTTAGGGATACCCTGTCTTTGTGGAATATTAGATAGGGAGGGCGAACACAGAGAGCATGAAGCTCAGATACTCTTCTGGCAGATGTAATGGCAACTAGAAAAAGTGTCTTCCAAGAAAGCAACTTCAAAGAACAGGCAGCTGCAGGTTCGAACGGGGGAAGAATCAAGGATGTTAAAATTAAATTGAGATCCCACTGTGGTGGGGGGTCTCTAATCGGAGGTTTCAATAAAAAGATACCTCGAAGGAATGCCTTGCAAAGTTTATGTGACATAATGTTGTGGTCCAAAAAGCCTATATGAAAATTTGAAATGGCTGCTAGTTGAACTTTCACTGTGGAAGAAGAGGATCCTGAAAGAAAAATGTCAGCTAGGAAGTCCAATACCGAATGAATTGGAGCAGTATAGGGGTATATGTTCCTAGCTTTTGCAGAGAAAGAGAAACGTCACCATTTACTAGTGTAAATCTTTCTGGTAGAAGATTTTAGGGAAGCTACTATGATATCCCGTACAGGATTAGAAATCATAGGAAGCCTGGCTAAGGATGGAATTGGAGCAACCAAGCAGTGAGGTTGAGAGAGGGTATGGATTGGTGCAGCTGACCCGACTGGTGGGTCACAAGATATGGAACCGGGTCCAGATGCCATGGCTGTACCAAGAGATAATGATGTAGGAACGGAAACCATATCTGTCGAGGCCAATAAGGGGCAATGAGAATCAACTTGGGTCTCAAAGCGGTTGCTTTCTGAATTAGCTGAGGTATCAGCGGAAAAGGTGGAAATGCATAAAGAAGTCCCCGGGGCCAATCTTGGGTTAGAGCGTCTCTGGGGGGATGGCCTGGAAGGGGGAAGAGACAGAAGAAGTCTGGGCATTTGCTGTTTTGAGGTGTAGCGAAAAGGTCGCAGCAAGGAAGACCCCACTTCTGAAAAATCTCTTCCGTCACTGACTGTTTGAGAGACCACTCGTGAGGCATGAGAATAGCTCTGCTCAATCTGTCCGCTATGATGTTGGATTTCCCGGGGATATGCGTTGCTATCAGAAACCGGTGAGAGGAGATTGCCCATTGCCAAAGTCTGAGAGCCTCTCGACACAGTGGATAGGACTTGGTTCCGCCCTGTTTGTTTATATACCACACTACGGACATATTGTCCGTTTGGACTGCAATAGTTCCCAGGGGAAGAAAGTCGCTGAGGGCTTGCAACGTTAAAAGCACTGCTCTCATCTCCAGAACATTTATGTGCAGATGGTACTCGAAAGGTTGCCAAGTGCCATGGACCATTCTGCCCTGATAATGCCCCCCACCCGATCAGGGAGGTGTCCGATGCAACCGTGGCAACCGGGGCAAGAGGAACAAATGGTCTGCCTTGATGGATTTGAGGGGACGATATCCACCAAGTCAGATGACTTTTGCAAGCTGGAGTTACTATGATCTAGTGACGCATGGGAAGTTGTTGAAAGGACCATTGGGTGAATAGTATCCATTGTAGAAGCCGCATGTAAAAGCGGGCGAGGGGAAGAAGTGTTATGGCAGCCGCCATAAGACCCAGTACTTTTAGAGCAAATCTGGCCTGAATTTTTTTGCTGAATAGAATCACTTGGACGTGTCTTTGAATGTCCAAGATCCTTTGGTCTGTCAACCTTGCTGAAAGTTGTACGGTGTCCAATCTTGCGCCTATAAAAGTAATATATTGACAAGGCGACAAGGCAGATTTTTCGAAATTTATAGAAATTCCTAGCCCTCTGCAAGTGTGAATGGTGTCATTTCTGGCTTGGAGAAGCTGATGCCTGGTGGGGGCAGTGAGGAGCCAGTCATCTAGATATGGAAACACCTGGAATCCTTGACGTCTCAGGTGAGCCGTAACCACTGCCATGCATTTGGTGAACATTCTGGGGGCTGTAGTGAGTCCAAAGGGCAGGGCTCTGAATTGGAAGTGACTGGTCCCCAGCCGGAAGCGGAGAAATCTTCTGGAGCGTCTGTGAATTTTTATGTGGTAGTACGCATCCTGAAGATCTATCGAGCACATCCAATTGTCCTTGCCCAGAAAGGGCAGAATGGACTGAAGCGTGACCATCCGAATCTTGATTTCTTTACAAACTTGTTGAGTTTGCTGAGATCTAATATTGGTCTCCAGTCTCCTGTCTTTTTTTGGAACTAAAAAGAACCTTGAGTAGATTCCGGATCCTATTTGGTCTGCTGGGACTGGCTGGATGGCTCTTTTTACTAGCAGTTTTGATATTTCTAGTACTGCTAATTCCCTTAGACCGGGTGGAACATCTGGAAGGGTTCCCTTTTGTTGAATTGGGGTTTGAATAAAGGGAATTTTGTAACCCTCGGATATAATTGACTGTACCCATTTGTCTTGAGAAAGGGAAAGCCAGGCTATTGGGTACAGCGATAGTTTTCCCCCGACTGCCTCCGAAGGCGGACAATCGGGCAACATCTCAGAGATGCTGGAAGGGTTTGTCAGAAAGAGGCTTTCTGCTACCCTGATTCTGCGGACCACCTCTGCCCCTAGGGCAGCGTCTATTATTGTTACCCCCTCTGCCTCTGGGGGTAAACTGACTTCGTGCATCAGGCGTGACTCCTTGAGATTTGCGGAACCACATTTTCCCTCCCTTCTGTCCTTTGGGGTAAGGTCTAGAAGGGGTGGAGAAACGGACTCATACGGCAGAAAGAGTCTTGCCATCTTGTTCGCATCTAGTCAATGTGTCTTTCACTTGAGGACCGAACAAGGTCGAGCCATCAAAGGGGGAGTTTGTGAAAGACGCCTTGAAGGGGTCTGCAAAATTACAAAGCCGCATCCAGGACTGACGCCTTAAAGCCACTCCTGTGCCTGCGGCCCTACTCGCTCCATCGGCTGCATAAGAAATGAGCCGCATGGAGGAGTTAGCAATGGAGTTAAGGATTCCTAGCTGTGAGCTAATCTTATCCTGAGACCCAGCAGCTGACGGATCCTGTAAAACTTCTCCAAACTCTTTAAGAACGTCTCTTTGAAGGCGGGTGAAGTGGCATAAGTAGTTCAGCGATCTCATAGCAAAAGTCGCTGAAGAAAAAATCTGCTTACCGTACCTGTCCATAGTCCTAGAATCTTTATTAGGAGGATGGACAGGTACTGAAGGATCAGCTAATTCCTTCTTGATGGCAGCAGCCACCACCATGGCATCAACTGGGACACCCTTTGTCAAATATTGTCTGTCTTGTGGGGCAGTAATAAATTTTGAAGGTCTCCTAGGGATAGGTTCCGCTGAATCTGGAGCCATCCACGCCTTCTGAGCCACTACCTCCATGAGAGGGTCGAAAGGCGGAGACACCCAGGAGGTGGAGGGTCGAGATCCGAATGCCTCCAGGTATACTGACTCGTCCTCGGAGGGATTAAGGGAAGGCCAGTTCCCCCTCTGTTTCAGGATTTCAAGGATGTCTGAAAATGAGACATCCTCAGAGGAGGACCTTGGGGATCCCTCCGACTCATCCAAGTCAGTATCTGATGTAGTAGACTCAGGGGAGTCTAAATGTTTCCTCTTACATGTCCTCTTACGCGGGGGTTCCCCTGATGGATCAGGAAAAGCCTCGGAAGAGGAAGATATTCCCAATGGGGAAACCTGAGGCGTTGGATCTCTGGGTCCGGGAGCAAGACAGTGGGAAGAGACATCAGCAGGCACTGTAGTGGGAGGAGCTGATGGAACTGTCCATTGACTAAGCCCAGGGGCTAGTACACTCCTCATCACCTCGAAGGCTCCCCCGTCAGAGAGACCAGAAAGTTCGCTCTCCGAAGAGATAGGAACCCCAGGCCTCACCGAGAGGGAAGGCTCCGAGGCAGATGTTGGGGCCGAGCTCACCAACGCCGAAGCTCCGAGAGGGAGAACGGGGTCGGACAAGGGTCCGATGCCACTCGCCCCCTCGGAGCCGACGAGAGAGACTAGATGCCCGGATCCCTCCAATGAAGGTCTCAAGGAGGAAATCAGAGCCGAGGACGACGGAGCCGAAAGGGGTGGTATCGGCTCCGAAGTCACAACGGTACCGGTTCCGAGGAGCTCCGGCTCCGAACTCTGTAAGAGAGTCGGAGGAGGAATGCTCGGTGGATGTGATATAGCTACCATCTGTAGAGATGGGCTATGGAGTATTTGGGCCGATGCCTGAGACTTTAATAGTCTACTCACCACTCTCTCAAGGTCGTGATCAGATAGCCTGGATGACCGAGAAGATCGGCTCCGATGGCTCCGCTCCGAGAGCAAAGGTGATCTCGGAGCCGAATGTATGGATTCCACTGAAGGGGATCGAGATCTCTTCTTTGAGATCAATGGAGCCATCGGAGCCGAAGATACGTCGGCTCCAGCCAGAGCCGGCACTGAGTGTCTGGATCTGGTAGTATCAGCGCCGGATGGAGCCGATACTGAGACTGGCATGGAAAGATCGGCTCTGGCCGGAGCCGATCTCGAGCCTGGTGAGGAAGGACCTGAAGCCGACGGCTTGGAAGCTTGAGCCAAAGGCTTAACAGGCTTCGAGGGCTTCCCCGGCACCGACTTAGTCTGGGAGCTCTCGGGCTTTAATAAACCCCTTAATATGAGTTTATTTTTTCGTTCCTGCAGGACTCTTGGGCTGAAAGCATGACAAATAACACAAGAGTCCTGCAGGTGCGAAGGTCCCAGGCAATAAACACAAGAAGTGTGACTGTCTGTCAGAGACATCTTCTGACAGCACGAGTCACACTTCTTGAAGCCTGAGACCTTAGTGTCCTTCGACATAACTGTGTCGATGAACAACAGTAACACAATCACACACAAAAAACACTCAGTCCAACAATTTTAAATTAATTAAATTAAATTACATTAACCAGGGAAAACACACAGTCACACACAAACAATCCCTGACAGGAAAAATTTAGGGAGGGGAAGGCCTAAGGCCTGACTAGGGACAAGGGAATATTTAGTCAAAAAGAAGGGAACACTGACGGGAATAGGGCTAAGGTGAGTCGATAATTGACAAAAATATAATATTTATATATAAAATTAAAGGGGGGTAGACTAAAAGTCTCTGAAAAGTTCACTCACCAAGAGCTGGTAAAAGAAGGCACCACATTAGCGAAGCGGCAAACGAGATCTGGGTAATCTCCGCCTTGCATCATGGGATAAAGGGTTGCCTCGAGCTGGTAAAATTAGCTCTCGAGCTTAGCAAGTGCCGAGTCGGAGCCGAGGATTGGCTCCGAACCCATCCAGCAAGAATGAAGGCGAGATTGACAACTTAACATTGGATGTTATACAAACAATATTTGCAGAATAATGTTCAGGAGGAGTGATGTTTAAGAGAAGGCAGGAATTGCTCAAATCATGTAATGTTAGACTGTATTGTTATAAAGAAAGAAAACATATGCAATGTATAATGCATGAAAAAACATTACTATTTGTTTTCTTTTTTGTTCATGTAAAGCCCCCATGTCTGAAGTAATAAATTAATAAAGGTGTTTAAAATTTGGACACAAATAAGGTGTACTGAAGAGCAACATTTTTTTTTCTGGTAATACATGACTTATGATGAATTTACTCTGAATTCAATTTGCTATCTTAGAATGTCAACAGTATCTGTAAAGATTACTGGGGTCTATGTTTTAGCACCTCTATTTTATCCATAAAAAGTGTGTAGTTACTTTCTCATAAGGCAACATTCTAGTCAGAAACTCAGAACCGCATTAACTATAAACTTAACAGTCAGTAAGGCCTTAATGTTCAGACTTTTAACAATATAATAGAACTTTTAACAGAAGCTTAGACTGGCATAACAACACATTCCCTCTTTCACTCTCCTTCTTTCTGTCTTTCTCCCAGACAGCTAAACTACAGCCTGTTTAGTGTACTAACTGTGTACATCTATACATTCTAACTCTGTAACTTTTTCTCTTGGTTAGTACCTGCCTTTTTCAGCAATGTGAACTGGACAGTGTTACTGATTCATATTTTCTGCTGACCAAAACATCTATCTTGCAAACATTTCTTGTTTAACAGACAGATTACAAATGATAACGTCTTGTTTTTCTTCTCTGAATTCGACTAATCTCACTACACATCTCTTGCATTGTGATGTACTGACAAGTTACCCTCTCTGCTAAATGAACACTAACTCTAATGTAATGTACGAAACGCGCACACACACACACACACACACACACACACACACACACACACACACACACACACACACACACACACACACAGTGCCTGTCGCTGCAGTGCAGTCTCAGGTGCACATTTTTCCCACATTAGCATTTTTCACGTTTTCTTTTTTAGCCAATTGGAAATAAAGGTTCTACCTTTCTAGACACAAGTAGGTATTAAAGCACTGTATTTAACATCAACCACTTAATAACTTCTAATGAAGGACACATGGTAGCTCAAAAGCTCAACTAATTACAAAACCTATGTTGGGACAATAAACAGCATTACCTCATGTCTGGGGTCCAGTGTATTTTGTGTTTTGTGTTTATGGACCAACACAGCATTTCTTTATTTTTTACACACAAAACATGATTTACAAAGAAATGTCAAGTAATTTATCTACAGAAGAAAATATTCATCAAAAATTGAAAAAATATTAACGTACCATGCACCCTTACAAAATATTCTTTGTCATCATCACCTGCTGGGCTGGATGCTAAACATGTATATCTGCCTGTGTCCTCAACCTAGAAATAAATAAAATAAGTGTAATCTTGCAAAACTGAATTTGCAAACATATGTTAAATACAATTTATTCATTCAGAAAGAATTACAACTATCAAATGTACATATCTGGGTAACACAATATCTTCTTCTTCTTAGGTAATGAACTGCTTATGAAGGGAAACAAACCTGTTATTGTATACAACAAAGATTTATGTTTAAAGAATTTACTAGAAAGACGGAAGGAATGTAACACAAAAGGTGGGATGAAGAAGTGTGGTTATTGCCCACAATGTCAATACATTCTCGAAGGGGAGATAGACAGTTTAGGTTTTAGTAGAATCACTTTAAAACACAAGTTTAATTGCTACAGTAAGACCGCCATATGTTAATGCTGTGGGCATTTTTATATCGGCAAGACCAAAAATACTTTCAAAAAAGGTATTTACCAACACATACACAATATACAAAAAGGTTATATGAACAATGCCCTAGCCAAGCATATACACGAATACCCAGGACATTCGTTCAGATTCTCAGCCATAGGCCAGTTTGACAACTCAAGGGGTGGGCCCACAGACTTATTCCTGGAATATAGGGAATTATTGTGGCAGTTGAGGGTTAAAGCCATCCAACCCCCTGACCCAGATGAAATCATATCCATTTCTAGTATTCTTAAATTAAAAGCTGATTTTCATATATAAAATATTTCAAGTAGAGAACCTTATGGGAAGGTACCAAGTTGGGGTACTTATGCAATCAAAATGAATGTGTGTATCAATTTATGTAAGGTTTGGACCTGTCCTGGCGTAGTTATTTACTTATTTTATTCACACATGTATTTACCCCTGTCTTTATTCATTAATTCCTGTAATTCATAGATGTCGTGTAGAGAAGGAAGACAATTTACTATTTAATAACATATGAGAGTTTAGTTATAAGCATAACAAACACTTCTTCATTATGTTTTAATTTTTTAAAAAAGTTCATAGAAATGTGATTTTTATTAATTTGGTCATGTGACTAGTTTTGCATATAAAAGGAAATTGTCATGAGCACAATTTTATTCTCAGGAAGTCAAGAGTGTACTGCCGACGAAAGCACTAAATAAAGTCAACTGTCTGAAGTCTTCTCAACCCAGTGCCTTGTTCTTCTTAGGTAATGACTCCTTATGAAATGTATTTCCATGTACTGAATTGGTGTCATTGTAACTCAGTAGTTAGAAGCGCAGAAGTCAGCCTAACAACATCCTGCACCATAATCCTCATGCACACAGAACCTCATAAATATTGACAAACGTGTGTACTATGGTTCACAGCAGTCAGAGATCTGATCTGAATGCGATATAACCATCATTTAATGGCCAGCCATCATAGACAATGTACTATAGAAGTGATGTGATGCCATCTGCAGTACAAACTACACAGCTATATTCAGCATTAGTCAAAACCAAGTATCACTGTCATAGCAGTGACAACTCAGTGCATATTGTAAAATGTTTCTAAGGAAAGCCTAAGCAAGATTGTCAGAGATTCAACCTCCACCTCTCTTCCGTCTTTGAGAACCCCAAGGTGTTCCCCCACCAGTTTAGCAACTTTCATCCCACCCATTTTATATACGCAATCCTTTTATATCTAAAGGGAATTTGTACCATTTTCTGCACCATTTCAGCCTTTTGAATGATTTTTCAAATCAATTACATTCTTTTCTGTGATAAAACCATTCTTGAAATATTACATTATAGCAGCATCTTCCATGTTGCTCAATCTTCCTGCTTCTATATTTTTATATCCTAATATTTGTGTCCCAATTTCACTTAATTTCCAACAAAAATATCTTTAGCACTGCTTACACTGATTTAGTGATATACATCTATATCTATATATCTATCTACATATATATAATATATATATATATATATATATATATATATATATATATATATATATATATATATATATGTATATACATACATACATACAGTGGATATAAAAAGCTTACACACCCCTGTTAAAATTCCAGGTTTTTGTGATATAAAAAATGAGATCACAATAAATTATTTCAAAACTTTTCCCACCTTTAATGTGACTTAGAACCTGTACAATTCAATTGAAAAACAAATCTGCTAAGGGAAAAAATATAAAAAATAAAAAATGTACAATACTCTGGTTGTATAAGTGTGCATACCCTTAAACTAATACGTTGTTGTGTGTGCACACCCTTAAAGTAATACTTTGTTGAAGCACCTTTGATTTAATTACAGCATTCAGTCTTCTTGGGTACACACCTGACATCAATTAAAGAGACTCTGATTAACCCCAAATAAAGTTCAGCTGTCCTAGTAGGATTTTCCTGACATTTACGCAGTTGCCTGCTACAGCAAAAAGCCATGGTTCACAGAGAGCTTACAAAGCATCAAAGGGATCACATTGTTGAAAGGTATCAGTCAGGAGAAAGGTACAAAGAAAATTTCCACAGCATTGGATATACCATGGAACACAGTGAAAACAGTCATCAAAAAGTGGAGAAAATATGGGACAACGGTGATGTTGCAAAGAACTGGATGTCCCTCCAAAATCGATGAAAAGACAACATGAAAACTGGTCAGGGAGGCTGTCAAGAGACCTACAGCAGCACTGAAGGAACTGCAGAAATTTCTGGCAAGTACTGGTTGTGTACTACATGTGACAGCAATCTCCCATATTCTCCATATGTCTGGGCTATGAGGTAGGGTTGCAAGACGGAAGCCTTTTCTTGCACAGAAAAACATCTAAGCCTGGCTAAAATTTGCAAAATAATACATCAAGTCTCCCAAAAACATGTGGGAGAATGTGTTATGGTCTGATGAGACCAAGGTTGAACTTTCTGGCCACAATTCCAAAAGGCATGTTTGACCCAAAAACAACACTTCGCATCATCAAAAGAACACCATCCCCACTGTGAAGCATGGTGGTGGCAGTATCATACTTTGGGGTTGCTTTTCTTCAGCTGGAACTGGGGCTTTAGTCAAGGTGGAGGGAATTATGAACAGTTCCAAATACCAGTCACATTTGGCCCAAAACTTCAAGCGTCTGCTAGAAAGCTGAAGAAGAAGAGGAATTTCACCTTTCAACATGACAATGACCCCAAGCATACATCCAAATCAACAAAAGAATGGTTTCACCAGAAGAAAATTAAAGTTTTGATTGACCCTGCCAGAGCCCAGACCTAAATCCAATAGAAAATCTGTGGAGTGACCTGAAGAGGGCTGTGCACAAGATATGCCCTCACAATCTGAAAGATTTGGAGCACTTTTCCAAGGAAGAGTGGGCAAATATTGCCAAGTCAAGATGTGCCATGCTGACAGACTCCTAACCAAGAAGACTGAATGCTGCAATTAAATCAAAAGGTGCTTCAACAAAGTATTACTTTAAGGGTGTGCATACACAACAAAGTATTAGTTTAAGGGTGTGCACACTTATTCAACCAGCTTATTGTATGTTTTTTACATTTTATATTTTTTCCCCTAACAGATTTGTTTTTCAATTGAATTGTATAGGTTCTAAGTCACATTAAACGTGGGAAAAGTTTTGAAAAGATTTATTGTGGTCTCATTTTTTTATATCACAAAACCTGGCATTTTAACAGGGGTGTATAAACTTTTTATATCTAATATATATATATATATATATATATATATATATATATATATATATATATATAGGTTTACTATCAGAATTTCAAAATGAACTCCGTCGACTGTACTATTGTCGAACACGGAAGTTCGAAAAAGGTAATATCGATGACAAAAAAACAACCTAGGAACGGGTTTTAACATGGGTCAAGACAGGGGAGATGTTTGTAGTTCGGAATAACACTGAACACCTATCTCAACCCATGTTAAAACCCGTTCCTAGGTTGTTTTTTTTGTCATCGATATTACCGTTTTCAAACTTCCGTGTTCGACAATAGTACAGTCGATGGAGTTCATTTCGAAATTCTAACAGTAATCCTATATATATATATATATATATATATATATATATGTATATTCTACTGATCAATCTTTTGCATTCTTCTCAGTCCTCTTTTAACCCCCGTTGCCTAAGCATTAGTCTTCAGTGATGAATTAGCCTATTCATTTCCTATATGGTGCAATATGATTGCAGGAGAAGTTATCAAGGCAACCATCAGGGGCTATTGTTTTAATGCCTAACCCTACTTGGTGGCTGAGGAAGGTGATGGCGTCATTGCAAGAGCCTATTACACTCTTCCTGTGTGTGACTGCTTCCACCCACATGCAAATGAGGGCCACCATCCCCATCTTGGTAAGCCAAGCCCAAGTCTCTGGTTATGCCAGTATTACCTACTAGCTTTTGCTTGCAATTGGCAAAAAAGCATCCACTAGACCACTTGTTCATCTTTCTATGGTAGGAAAAAAGTGTTTGCTGCTTACCCCTCCATCCCTAGCTCAGCTCTTCTAGCAGCCAAGCCCCTAATCAAGCTCATGTCATCTTGGTCATAGACAGGGCTTTATCCCTCTATGCTGCAGTGCTAGACTTTAATCCTTTGCACACTTTAATGACTTCTATGAATGCTTTACTTCTGGCAGCACCACTACTGAATATGTAAAGTCAAGCAGGAGAAAGATTATCTAGAGAGATGATGGTTGTTAGGAGCAGAACTTACTGAACAGAAAAGGAGGTAGAGAAAATAGCAGACATATGGGTGGGAAAGCTTCCTAGAGCATCAACCAAGATAAAAGCTGGGAAAGGTAAACTGCAGACACAGAGGGACAGCCATTAAATATTTTAACACTGATGGTTGCTAGCACAGTTAAGTTTTTGTGTGTGGCTTCAGCAAAATAAATATTTTACTTACAGACTTGGAGGAGTAAAGGTCTTCTCAGTTTAAATGTGCTTAATATAAAGTTATCTTCATGTGATGTAGCTTGAGAAAAGTGAACTGCAGAGTATGGTTTTCAAAAGCACGTGTCAAACTGAACTCTTGTGCTTCAGCATTACAGACAGGTAAAAACCCTGTTCCTCTTCTTACAAAGGAATTTTTACTGCCATGGCACAGGTGATCAAGTGCTCCATCATCTCCAATGCCGTTGGTATGTGGCTCCAAAGGATTGCAGGCATGCTCATAAAAGGCAGAACTGCTCTGAACTCTAGACTATATCCTTAAGAGATAATGTTGCCTATCCATCTGCTGGAAGTCTGGCTGAAAGTGTTTCCCTTAAAATGAGATAACCTGACCCCAAGAGGTAGAAAAAAGGTAGAGGAGATGGGGGGAGGTGCAGCTGGTAGCAAATTCAGAAGTGGCTTGAAGATTCCAACAGTTGAGTGGACCTGCCTTCCCTCCCCTACCTTGGTATGCACCCCTGCCCTTTCTGGCTCTTTAAGCCTGTTTTTTTCACATAGGCATTCCTCTGCTTTCAACTGGCCTGCCCCAGTTTACTTCCTGTTAAAAGGCCATAGTGTGACCAGATAGTTTTTTGTTTATCTAAGAAGCGGAAGAATGAAATTTGTTTCCACTGCATTGATCACTGATAAGGCATGTGATTCATGAGACTATTAAGGACCATAGTCCAAATTCCAAGTTGCCCCAAAGCACAGTCTGGTAAAGTAATTTGTTAAAAATCACACAGTAAGCAGATGAAGATGAAAAGATTCAAACCCTGTATCCTTGGAAAAGGAAGCATCTCATTAAGAAGTCATAACTTTAGTTTAGTACTATGTGCTATGTATAAGTTCTTAAGGATCTCTTCTGAGGAATGACAAAATATTAAGTCTTTAAAGGAGCATCCAAAAGCTGTCTTTTAACATTCTTTGGCAAATGTCTGCAGTCTAAGCCTGGCATGCCTTGGAGTTACGGTCTAGTGATGGCTTCTCTGTTGCAGATATCAAGAACCTCCCTCCTGCATTCAATAGAATGCTTACCCACTTTAAATAAAGTCTGAATCAATCTGCAGACTCTGTCTTTTAAGGCTTCATCTGAGATACCTGAGACCATATTCTCAACTTGATAAAGAATGTTTCCTTGGTAATTTACAATATGCATTTGGAATTTTTTTAGCCTCTGATACAAGAGTAATTGAGCTTTATTTCTTTGAAAATTGGTCCAAGACCCTTCTCTCCTTATAACTTGGGTATACGTTCAGATATGGCAGCAGCTTAGGTCTTCTTACAACTTCCAAAGAAAACTGTTGGGTCATGTCACGAAAGGAGATACTGCCAGTCCAGGTATCTGGAATTTTGTAAATAACTATATGTCATTTGTGAATATCAACAAGATTTATACAGAACTGAGAGAAAGACAGATACTGCCAGCACAGCTGTGGAATTTTGTAATTGTTTATGTGTTATTTGTGAATGTCAACATGCTTCATGTAAGACGTTTGTGTTACAAACGGATTAGAACTGTATGTTATGTGGACATCAAACTGCTGGCACAGAAGTGTGTGTTGAAAAGGGTTTGTAAAGTACTGAGCTTTAAAAAATATAACCACAGTGTACCCCACTGGAAAATAACAGAAATGTGCATAAATTATTGTAACGGTTTAGATGTATATATTTTAACAATGGAAACTGGAACATCAGAGGTTAACTTCAGAAAAATAGCTGAAATTAAATTACTTTATGGCCACATAATAAAAAGATGTTATCTTTCAGTTTCAGTGCAGTAACAGACACAATGTCTAGAACTAGAGATTCTCTGCATTGTCTTGCAAGTGTTTTATTGTTTTATGACTTCCAGCAAGTACCAAGATTTGAGGAAAGCCCTTGTGTATGCATTTCCCAGGTAGATGCTAAATGCTACCAGCTGCATCAATGGTTGTTTTTCACCTGGGATAGAGTCAGCTGACAAGAAATTATGTCATTCTGCAAGCAATACCAGCAGTAACATTTGAGATATTAATTTAAGAACTCTCTGGCAGAGACTATTTTGTATTTTCTTTGACCTGACAACATCAGCTGGAAGACCCACTCACCACATCTGTCTTGCCTGCTTTGAAGTAAGTATGCTAGGGTACAGTATAATTCTTTTAGATATAGTCAGGAATATAGCAAAGCTTAGCATAAATGTTTTCTTTATTTATTTGAGACTGTCCTGCAATGTTGTTTTAAACATTTCCTGTGATTTTGAACTCTGATGTAACTGTGATTATATATTTAGTATTGTCTTCTTCTTTCATTGTTTATTATTAAATACATTTAAACATTTCATTGTGGTTGATCTGCTAGACGTATCTAAGTTCTGAGAGTACCTGCATATTTATTTGGTGACACTGTGTAGGCCACTCCTAACAGCCTTGCTCTTGGTCAAACTACCATTTTTATTAACAGTAAAATTACACAGTAAGATTGGATACCCTTTGTTAAGAGCCTTAAAGTAGTTGATAAAGAGTTGGCTGGTGGCAGTAATAACTACCTTATGGTCTGGGCAGAAGGGGCACAGCTAGTAAACTTGTGCCAGCCTTTCCCAAGTGTGTGTGTGTGTGTGTGTGTGTGTGTGTGTGTGTGTGTGTGTGTGTGTGTGTGTGTGTGTGTGTGTGTGTGTATGTGTGTGTGTGTGTGAATCAAACCTCAAAGTGTGTGTGTGTCAGCTACTCGGGCAGGAACAGGAAGCACTGGTTGGACAGAGAGGGTGCTGGACGTCTTGGCTTGGCCACTCAACTGAGATCTCAACCCTATGGCTGTGCCAGTGGGGAGTCTTATTGGGGATCTGAAGAAAGAGGTAGAAACCAGCCCCTGACTGACTGTAGTCTCTTTGTGCTCTTAATAGAAATTGCACTTGATGCAGAGAGCTGCATCTGGAAATACTGTGTGTGTACTTGTCATCCTCTCAATATACGTCCCCCACTGATGCTAGTAGTGAGGATTGATGCTCCTTGATTTCTAGGCCAGTGGTGCGGCGTCACAGGTCAGATGGCAGTTTTTTTCATAAAGGTACTTCCAAGTCTCTTTGATTTTAAATCTATCAGGCTTTAAGGCTGTGGGTGTCTGGGAGTCCAACCCTACTGATTCTGACTCAAATATGTCCTTATACCTGGAAGACAGGGAGAACCTCTAAGGGATTAGATTTATCCATTTTCAAGAGGTGACTTAGATTCTGGCACGTTTTGGAGCCACACTTAAAGTGCTCCTGCATAAGAATTAAGGTGTTGCTAAAAGACACTTATTCAGGACAGAAACCACAATAGTTTCCTCATCATTAGAATAATAGTTCATTGGTGAGAAGATCTGAAGTGCTACCTAGAGATTCACCTTCAAGTTCAAATTCAAAGAATCAAACAAAGGAAATAAATGTGCTCTTTTTGACAGGCAAAGGCCCTCCTGAAAATAATAGGGTTGTACTGCTGTTGGGGTAACCTTTTGCCAAGCTGTGACACACTCTTCTGAAAATATTTTGTAATTGAATGTTAAAGGAGACTTTCATCTATAAGCAGATGCCTAGGCCAACAGAAGGCAATACTTCATTAGTATTGGGCATAATGAATTTATAAAAAAAAAAAAAACTTTGCTCATGTCAATTATCTAACAACATTATCAGAATTTCCAACTGATGGGGCGTGGCCAAGGATGAACACAGGATAGCAGCAGATTTCTTCAGCTCCACCAATTTCATTATACTGACAGGAATTAATTACTTAAAAATTAATTTTTGAAGTAATTTTCTTTCTAAATAAGTTTGTTTTATATAGTTCTTGAACTATATCTAAAAAAGAAAGGAAATCTTAACAATATTCCTGTCAGAAATCACTGTGGAAATTTTCCTGTCAGTTTATCAGTCTGAAATGAGTTCCAGTAAGACAAATTCTCAAGACTCCAGCATCAAGAAAGAACTTCAGTCTCTGATAATTATAATCCAGCAACTTACTGATAAAATGGATAAAATGGATACTAAAATAGACACCTTCATAGAAAAAACTACAAAACAAATAGACCTGTTACATACAGACCTGCAACAACAGAAGAACCAGATGACAGGCATAGAAGAAGCTGTGAATGACATGGAAAATAGAATCCAAGAAGAGGAAATCAACATTGAGTTTCTGCTGAAACAAAATACACATTTACAAACAAAGCTGGATGACCTGGAAAATAGATCTAGGCGCAATAACATTAGGATTTTTGGACTGCCAGAAAATATTGAAGGTAACAATATTACTTCTTTTTAACAACTTGGCTCCCTAAAACTTTAGACTTACCAGAAGCATTCTCTTTTGGTATCGAAGAGCACATAGATCTATAGCTAATACTAACTCTAACAAAAATATCCTAGATCAGTTATAGTTAGATTTCTATCATCTTTGATAAAGAGATGGTTCTTAAATCTGCTTGGGCTAAAGCTCCTGTTAAGATTAATGAGACAACTGTGCGTTTGACAATGACTATTCTTCCATGGTAATAGCTAAAAGAAAAGTTTTCCTGCCACTAATAAGGGAGCTTAAAAAGCACAGTTTAAAACATACCTTCTGTTTCCTGCCAAGCTTAAAATCTTCCTTCCTGATGGTCCTAAGGTTTTCGATGATTTAGACTCTGCTTTACTGTTTGTCAAAGAAAAAGGATTTTGGATAAAATAGAAGAAATGGAATGGGCTAGTTCTTCATTAAAGAGATTGGCAACTGAAGCTTCATGGAAGACTTCAGAGAAGAAGAAGAGACTAAAAAACAAATGATTTGTTATATGTTTTTTTTCTCTCTCATCATTTTAGTTCATTATTAATCTTTTTGAATATAGTTCCTGCATTTCCAGAAAGCCACAAATATTTTGGAAAAGATTTAATCAAAGTTATTCTCTATGTGCAAAGAAATGTTTTGTTTCATAACCAGTCAAAATACCTGAAGATTTAATGGCAAGCTGTGATTCAATTTGTTTCTCTTTCTGAAAAGAAGTAAGGTTAGTAATTTGATACATTTTTTTATCTTTACCTTTTTTTTCCTTCTCCTTTTATTATTTTCTTTGTTTAAACAATGACATTCTATTTAGATTATGTAGTGGGTAAAGGGTGGGGAGGGCAGGAGAGAACAGTAATGAAAATATCATTAATAGAATAATAACATATTTATTCCTTGTAAAAGTTTTTATAAGTTCTTCAAATGCTATTTCTAATTATACTTTCTTGATTATACTGCTTATGCCTGTTTGTAAATAATCTGTTATGCTTTAACTAATAATAATCAGAACTAAATAAGAGTAAATAATATGTTTTATTTTTAACTCTATTAATATAAACAGTAAGTAACATTCCATTGTATATACTTCTTACAGCTTTCTCTTACATTTTTTATTTCTGCCTCACTCCCTTTTATTTTCTACTCTCTTTTCTTTTCTTTATTAATATATAGAAATGCTTTTGATTGTGTGGGCACAATGAATAATAGGATTTGTATGAAAATTGAGTTGGGAGAAGAATGTTGAGTTTTATTGCTTGTTGGTAATTTTGGGCTTAATTTCACTTACATAGAGGCTGTAATGATCTGTGGAATACATTGTGAAGGTTTTGTCATGTTTAGATGCATTTACACTGCTAAATGAATGTTTGTCACTAGTTTTTAATAAGTTTCCGCCAAAATGTTAAGAGAGACAATCTGAGATGTGGGCTGTCTCATGCACAGTGTTCATGAGTTACTTCAGAAGCTTCAGCTCACAGAATTCTCACAGAGAAACTGAAAGCAGTTAGTATAACCTTTGACATAGTTATCACACTGACACACCACAGATTCAGGAAAATACTCTATTCATAAAATATGTCAGTTATAATGTTTTGTTTCATAACCAGTCAAAATATCTGAAGATTTAATGGCAAGCTGTGATTCAATTTGTTTCTCTTTCTGAAAAGAAGTAAGAGGCTGTAATGGTCTGTGGAATACATTGTGAAGGTTTTGTCATGTTTACATGCATTTACACTACTAAATGAATGTTTGTCACTAGTTTTTAATAAGTTTCCGCCAAAATGTTAAGAGAGACAATCTGAGATGTGGGCTGTCTCATGCACAGTGTCCATGAACTACTTCAAAAGCTTCAACTCACAGAATTCTCACAGAGAAACTGAAAGCAGTTAGTATAACCTTTGACATAGTTATCACACTGACACACCACAGATTCAGGAAAAATACTCTATTCATAAAATATGCCAGTTATAATGAGTCTAAATGATGTAGTTTCTTGTAGTAAGTAAATGTCTTATTTTAGAAGGCATAGAAAATGAAACATTTATTTAAATGTTTTTGAAAATCTACTTAACAGCAGCATAATAATCTGTGTTAAAATTTGTGTTCCAAACATATACTTTACTATAACTCATTTAATTCATCTGATTGACAAGCATAAATAATCTTATAACTCTATTCTGGAAGAAATGTCATGTGATATATTTTAAAGCAGTAGGTTAGCATGATTGTAAAATCTGGTTACTAAAATGTGTTTGCTGTGCATTATTTTGTATAAAGCAGACAGATTTATTCTAGGGACAGCAAGTAGGATAGTGCTCAACAAAGACACAACTCAGTGAGATCAGATATATATATATATATATATGTGTGTGTGTGTGTGTGTGTGTGTGTGTGTGTGTGTGTGTGTGTGTGTGTGTGTGTGTAAGTGTGATGGCTTTTTTTTTATATAATAATGCAAGTGTTTCTGAGAATCTGCATAACTATCCAATATGATTTATAATAATTTCTATGAATACAATATTTTACTCTATTGACAAAATGAATGTTTGCCACAAGTTTTAATAAGTTTCCCGCCAAAATGTTAAGGGAGACAATCTGGGATGTGGGCTGTCTCATGCACAGTGTCCATGAACTACTTCAAAAGCTTCAACTCACAGAATTCTCACAGAGAAACTGAAAGCAGTTAGTATAACCTCTGACCTAGTTATCATACTGACACACCACAGATTCAGGAAAAATACTCTATTCATAAAATGTCAGTTATAATGAGTTTAAATGATGTAGTTTCTTGTAGTAAGTAAATGTCTTATTTTAGAAGGCATAGAAAATGAAACATTTATTTAAATGTTTTTGAAAATCTACTTAACAGCAGCATAATAATCTGTGTTAAAAACTTCTGTTCCAAACATATACTTTATTATAATTCATTTAATTCATCTGATTGACAAGCATAAACAATTTTATAATTCTATTCTGGAAGAAATGTCATGTGATATATTTTAAAGCAGTAGGTTAGCATGATTGTAAAATCTGGTTACTAAAATGTGTTTGCTGTGCATTATTTTCTATAAAGCAGACAGATTTATTCTAGGGACAGCAAGTAGGATAGTGCTCAACAAGGACATAACTCAGTGAGATCATATATATATATATATATATATATATATATATATATATATGTGTGTGTGTGTGTGTGTGTGTATGTATGTATGTGTGTGTGTGTGTGTCTGTGTGTATGTGTGTGATGGCTTTTTTTTAATAATGCAAGTGTTTCTGAGAATTTGCATAACTATGCAATAT
Source organism: Protopterus annectens (assembly GCF_019279795.1). Taxonomy (NCBI): domain Eukaryota; kingdom Metazoa; phylum Chordata; order Ceratodontiformes; family Protopteridae; genus Protopterus; species Protopterus annectens. The sequence continues at coordinate 402,905,861 of NC_056744.1, read as the reverse complement.
GATTTATAATAATTTTTATGAATACAATATTTTACTCTATTGACAATAATGAGTTTAAGTAAATGCTCATATACAAACAATTCAAGATTTTTTTTTTTGGAAGCTGTTAATAGTATTCACATGACAGAAAATAGATGCATCTTAATATATGTAATGTCTGAATCATATTAGCCAAAGTTTTTGATTTAAATGAATGTTAGAACCTAATTTTCTCTCCTCTTGATTTCTAACATCAAGATTATTTGAATGCTATTTGAATACAAGTGTTATATATTACATAGATCTATATAGTAGTATGAACAGTTTAAAAAAAAAAAAAAAAAGTTTATTTTAGTTTATATGATGCTGTTTTACCAAATGTGTAGTTTTGTCTTGATAGATAATTGAATTGAAAACTGTTAACCTCAGTTAAATATAACTAGTATTAAATTGATAAGGTGGTAGCTGAGGTACTGCTGCTTAGGGTAGGGGTTAACTTGAGTAGTAAATACTACTCTAAGTTGGAGTTTTCAACTCCAGGCTGGATGCAAGGTTTAATCCTTACATTATTTTCACTTGTTCATTGTTATATGTATATAGTTTTGACATCCACAATATATTTTGTACACTCATTGTCACTACAAACAAAATTGAATCCTATACAAAATCCCATAAGAGATTTAATAAATACAGCTATATTTAAAGGTACACCTAAAAGAGGAGATGTAACATTATTTATCTTGTTATTTGTTATTTCGATCATAAGATTCTTGAGTTTTAAAAATGCCAAATGACATCTTTAAAAGGAATTTCTTTAAACATTAATGGATTGAATAATCCGTGTAAAAGGGCAAGCCTAATAAGATACATTAATTTACACAAGGCCAATCTAGTCTTCCTGCAAGAAACCCATCTCTTGAAAAAAGATATTGATAAACTAGCCACTAATAAGTATACAGTATTGGTTAGTTCAGAGCACACTCAGAAAAAAAGAGGAGTGGCAATTTTATGGAATAAAAGTATGCCCATTCCTAAAACCATTAAGTCTTTTCAGGATGACAAATGAATGTTTTGTATGGTTACAATACAAATTAATGGGAAGACTTACACTTTAATTAATGTATATTGGATACCTGGAATTGGTATTAATACAGTGAAACATCATATTGATAAGATCATATCATTCTCTATAGGGGATATTATTTTAGCTGGTGATTTTAATTGTATACTACATGAAAGTGATACTACCACTATAAGGAAAAGAAGAATTACATCTAATGCAAAACATTTAAATGATTTTGCTAATTCTTATCATTTGAATGATATTATTAATCAGATAGATTCAAAATCATTACCATACACCTTTTTTTCTAACAGATACAAAACTTATTCAAAAATAGATAGGGTCTTTATTTCTAACCAGATGGTAACAGATTTAATTAATTCCAAAATCATTTCATGTCCTATATCTGATCATAACTCAATTGTTTTTGAATTCATGATAAAAATACTCATAATGTTCAGATCAAAAGGATACCAGCATACTTAACTCAGCTAAAAGACTATAAAGAATATATACTTTCAGAAGTACAACATTTTCTAGACATAAATAATACTCCTGAAGTCTCCATTGTCTATGTTTGGGATGCCTTAAAATCATATCTATATGGACAAAGTATCAGATGGTATAATAATAAAAGGAAATCTTGGGATAAGGAATTGTTAGATATTCAAAGTAAATTAGACTCTTATAAACATAATAATAAAGAAAATATTATGGACAAGAAAGTTATTGAAGAAATAAACAAACTAAATGAGAAATACAAAGAAATTTTAACTCATAAAGTTAAAATAACTTTAGAGAAATACAAGTTTTGTCTTATTCAATAAGCCCCAAATACTTACATAGACTTAAAAATAAAACAAAAGATTGAATAAACAAAACCATATCAAAGAAATCTTTTCTCTAAGGAAAAGAAGAATGTTTCTAGTATACCAGCAATACTGGATGAATTTAGAAATCACTTTCACAAGATTAACCATAACAACATTAACATGGAACCTAAAGATAAAATAAAGGAGTTTATAACCACAAACATGAATAAAAAGCTTAATAAACAACAGATTAAACTATTGGACAAGAGTATTTCATATACAGAAGTTATTACACAAATAAATAAGCTTAAATCAAACAAAGCACCGGGTAATGATGGTATTATACCAGAGATATATAAAATCCTTTCTAAAACTACATATTCATTAATACATAAGGTTTTTATTTTGGCCCAAACTGAGTTAATAACCCCCATCTTGGCAATATACATTTATTTCACCAATTTTAAAACCTAATAAAGATCCAACTAGATGTTCTTCATATCGACCCATCTCATTACTTAATGTTGATTATAAAATGTTTATGAGTATTTTTGCTGATAGATTGAAGACAATCATCCCGGCATTATAGATATAGATCAGACGGGCTTCATTGTAAATAGAAATACTTTTGATAATATAAGAAGAACTTTAACATTAATTGATTTTGCAAATAGGAAAAAGAAAGATTTAACACTTATTAGTCTTGATATAGGTTCAGCATTTGATTCAGTAAGTTGGGACTATCTGTTTACCTTACTGAAATGCACAAACTTCTCTGATGCATTTGTAAATTTAATTGAGCATTTATACAAAGGAACGCTGGCTTATATTAAGGTAGGAACATATGTTTCACAAAAATACCCATTCTTAAAGGTACAAAGCAAGGATGTCCACTTTCTCCACTATTATTCACTTTAGTAATGGAGCCTTGGGCTAATTTGATTAGAAACAGTACTGACATAGAGGGTTTTGAAATAGATGAAAATACAACATCAAAAATTCAACTTTTGCAGATGATGTTCTAATTACATCAGCAGGATCTAATTCTTCTATGCAGTCTTTATTTGATAAAATGATGAATTTTAAAAGTATTTCTGGTTTAATATTCAATGAAGAAAAAAACTAAAATACTACCTATATATACACGAAAAAATATTCTCATTAGTGATTTTACTAAATATGTACCCAATTCAGGTCAGATAACTTATTTAGGTATAATACTATCTAAAGATATTAAATCTATTATATATAATAACTATAATACCTGTTTTCTTAATATACAAAATATTTTTAATACCTGGAATAATATGTTTTTTACTATGGAGGAGAGACTTACAATTATTAAAATGATAATATTCCCCAAGATTTTATACTTAATACAATCAATAATACTTTCACCTACAAAAATAATTATCAAGAAACTGAATACACTAATGTTAAATTTCTTATGGGCACCTAATAGACCTAGGATTGCATTAAAGAAACATACTAATACCTGGTCTCAAGGGGCTATTTCTTTTCCAGACTTTAATTTATATATTATCTCTTCTATTATAAAAGTTATTACTTTATTAATAGATCAGTCATATATCGCAAAATGGAAAGATTATTGGGAGCTAATTAGTATGCACTTCATGAAAATCTCCTTAACACATAAAAATATGATTGTAAATAACTCCATGTTGTGGTTGCTAAAGGAATTTTGTACTTCACCTATTACACCTAAACATATGGTTTGTTACCCATTAAATATTATTATTAGTTATCGTAACTTTATATTCATGCACCCTAAGTATAGGGAATGGAATTTTATTGTATTCCCTATAATGTATACTCAGGGTATGCTTATGTCATCTACTTCTGAAGGAGCTCATTTAGCTATAGATAATGATCTAAAGTACTGGTATCAGCTGATATCTGATAATAAAGTTAAAAATCTAGATTTCTTAAAACAAGAATTTGATCTAAGAGAAACTTGCTGGTTAGAGGTTCAGATCTTTAGACAACATCTCATTGATAGAATAGATCTAATGTCTATAACAGTTAAAGAATCTATTCCAAAACTGATTGATTACTTGATATTAAATTTACAGCATAAAGTTTCTGATAAAGGTAAACTTTCATATATACATAAAATTATCAGACAAGAAACTTTTTACAGTGTAGATTCATACTGGAATTATTTCACCTCTATTAATGGGGACCCACCAACTCAACAAGATAAACAATATATATTGGAATCTGCTTATAGAACTACATCTTCCATTGTCTGGAGACTTTATACATGGAAATTTTTACATAGATCTTTTATACACCTTTGATGATGAATAAAATAAATAATAAAGATAATCTATGTAAGAGATGTAATGTAGAAATTAATGCTGACTGGGCTCATATGTTTTATGACTGTATGAAGTTGAAAGAATACTGGAAGTCAATTAATGAATTTTGCAGGCTCTTTTTACAGATAATTTCATTATTTCTAAGTCTCTTATATTATTCAACACACCTGTACCTCAATGTGTTAAAAGATTAAGCTTCCCTTGTTATGGTCTATCCTAGCAGTGGCCAGGAAAATAATAACTAGAAATTGGATTTCAGATACACCTCCTTCGTTCAATGAATTTAAAAATGTTATGAATATAATGTGCCATATGGAAATAAGCACAATTAGAATGAGAACAACTAGAAAAACATCATATTATATTGTATGGGATAATTTACAAAATTTGTTAAAAAAATTCTAATTTCAATAGCACGGTATTTTAGTTTAATTAATTGATCTGATTGTAGTGGATGTCTTTGTAAATACTTTAGTTGTTTTGTTGAATATTATAATAATACCTATTTTTAATTACTTGTATAAAATTGTTATGATATTTCTCTTATATGTTAAAACAATAAACCTGTTTTGAAAAAAAAAAAAGAATTTCCAACTGATGTTCAGCACATCTGATAAGGGGCAGTCAAGATCCTGAAAGGGTGATCTCTTTCCCAGGTGCCTTGGGACTGGCACTCAGCTCAGCTCTGCAGCTATTACTGAAGACTATTTACCAGCACACAGTTCATTCTACAGTCTTCCCAGGTTTATATGCTCATAGGTAGTAACTAGGAATATAGTTCAGGAGACCACTGAAGGGCCTAGCTCAATTTTCCAATTGCTCCAAAGCACTATATGGTTAAGTGATTTGCTCAAGGTCACATGGTAGGCAAATGAAGGTTGAGAGAATCAAACCCAATACTACAGGAAGCAACTTGTTTACAGTTCATAGCCTTAATCCTCTTCACTAACTGCCAGCCTCCAAAGGGGTTAGAACAGGTGTGGATTCGATAATACTAAAACATGGGACTGAGGAAGAACAAGATGAAATGTCATGAGATCTGAAGTCTGCATGTCTCTTTGGGCCTGGCAGGGTCTTTAAAGCCTCACACTCCCTGCTCACTGTTTCTTTAAAATGGATATTTTTAAGCCACTCCATACTTCTGGTCTTTCTAGTCTGAATGCCATTGATAGAAGTCTCTCTGTATGCAAGGCTCACCTGCATCAAGACCTTTGGCTTACAAATGTACAAGTAGGTCCTAAGTTTTCTAGCTGTATTTGTGCCTTTTTCCTGAAAGAAAGTACCTGTGCTCGTCTCCCATATTAAAAGATGTTTTGGCAGAATCTGGCTTCCATATGCAAACTTGTAAAATGTTTTTGTGGGAACATCAAATCTTGGACAGTTTCTAGTCCGATATAATTACAAATTTTAAAAGTAAAACAGGTAAATAATCAACTATAAAACTAAATATTATAAGCTAAATAACAGTTCATAAAGTGGGTAGTTATTTTGCTCTGGAAGTCACTGGAAAGGAACTGGCAGACAGATGGGCTAACAACTGATGCAGTAAAAACAGAACTAAATGGTGCAAACATCTCCTTCTTTTAAGCTGCATGTTGGACACTATCTGGGGTGGAAAAGGAGCTCTTTTCACAAGGCTGTCTTTGAAAGCTCCAGTAGACAGACCGGAAGGGTGGATGCCTGCCTTTTTGCTGTTTTCTATAAAGAAGAAGTTATAATACAGCAATGATCCCTTTGAAAAACATGCAACACATCCATACTGGAATCAGTCACATGAATTGTCTCATTATGTGAAAAGCAATACTTAATTGTTATGATGATGGCCTCATCAAATGGCTTCTGTGTTTCCATTCTCCCATCTTTCTTATTGCTCATGAATGCCCTCCCCCACCCCAGACAAGTATACATAACCCATTCACCACTGAAGATGTACTATTCTTGAGGCACAGACCTCTGTAGGCATTCTACAGTGGGGTGATGCCGTCTTTTTCAATGCTTAACCCTGAAAAAGCTTCTTTCACACTTTCATTAAACAACTAGGTCCACACTGTTCTCCAAATCAATACCGTGGTAAGTTTAGCTTCTCATTTTAGGATAAGATGCTGTCAGTTATGCTACAAGTACTGTAAGGGGTTAAGTATTTCTAGTATGCTACATAAAGTTCGCAGTTGATTTTTTTTTTTTTTATAGAGTCCATGCACTAAATTACTTTACTTCTGTCCTGTACTATAGTTATTGCAATCATAACCATTCCACTAACTGTGTCATTTCCTGACCTGTGCATTTGCTATTCGGAGCACTTCACTTCCTTGAAGGGCATGAACATGGTCCATCTGGGGCAGTGGTCGGCCATCCTTCATCCAGGTGAGCTTTGGAGGTGGAATACCAGTAACAACACACAGCAACTCCAAATGGTTGTTGACAACCACTGAGATTTCTTCAGATATCTCAGAACCATTTATCTTGGGAGGATCTAAATTAAAAAGAAATTTGGTGAAGCAAAAAAGGCATATTAGGTACCCAGTAAATATTTATATATATTTTTTAAATAAAGATATACTGAAAGGTAACTGTATGTGAGAAAAATAAGCAACAATGCCAAAAGTGAAAAGAACATTTTTGTCAACTTCAGTGTCTCTTGCTTCCCCTTTTGATGCACAGCATTGTTAACTAAACAAAATCTGGCATGGAAGTAAAGCCAAGAAAGTATATAGTAATCTGTAAACTAGTTCTGATGTCCAGGTGTAGCCTATGTTTCTACAATACCTGTTTAGATATACATTGTCTTAAACAAATCAAATTTTCTCCCAGACAAATCAATATTATGACACTGTTCTTTTCAAAACCTATTTTGGTCGAAAAAAGGAGTAAAAAAAGCCTGTATGTGGTATGCTTATTTTATGCAAATTATTTTAACTTTACCCGACTCATAAATGCTACAAACCTCCTATTCTATCAAGATTAAAAAACAACTTATGCTCTTGAGGTAGATGGATTATTTTTAAGTTTAGATGGAAAGGAGGTATGTACTCACCATAACGTTCTATCTGTGTTGTCCATTTTCATTCTTCCTCAATGGTTGGTTTTGGATCTGACCTTTGGATAACCATAAAGCTCTCAAGCTTCTCTCTTACCAATAATACACCAACCCTAACATACCTCAGACCTTTTTTGCTAGATTAGAATAAGTAAGAAATATTACTATAAATTTATGGTTATAAAAAGCCATTATCTGTAACTCAACTGAAGGACCAGAAGTGTCCTTATAAACTCTCATTCTTCCAGAAATCATTTGTTAAATGGCTGGGGGTTGGTGGGAGGGGAGTTGAGGACGAATGAAAATGGACAGCACAGGTGGAATGTTATGGTGAGTACATAACTTCTTTATCTGATGTTATCAATTTTCATTCATTCATCAACACTTGGAACAGAGTCCCCAGCTACCTGAAATCCTGGGTGAACTCTAAGGAAGGATATCCCTCAGCAAGGTTAAATTAAAGGCTGCTCTTCCCCTTGAGACCAGATCTAGTTTGAAATAAATAATAAAGGTATGAGGATTAACCCAAGTTGCCATGGACCTAGTTGAGTGGGCTCTTAAAGGCTTTGGTAATGAGATACCCAATTTACTGTAGACAAAAGATGTATAGTCGATAAGCCATCTTGCCAAAGTTACTTGAGCAAATGATTTACCTAATCTGGAATCTGCAAAGGAAACAAATAGTTGATCAGATTTACTAACTTCTTTTGTCCTGTGTAAGTAGAAACGTAACTGTCTATGAACACCTAACAAATGCACTTAACAAATTTGGTTACAAAGTTTGGAAAGAAGACAGGCAGATTAATGGACTGGTTGATGTTGGATTCTGACACCACCTTAGCAAGGAAAGAATTGTTGGGTCACAATGTTACTCTATGCCTATGAAAAATCAAGTAGGGAGGTTTAAAGGACAATGTTTGAAATTCAGAATTTTTTCTAGCAGAGGTAATGGTCAACAGAAAGATAGTTTTTCCAGGTCAGAAATTTAAGATCACATTTTGCTGCTGATTCAAAGGGTGAATGAATTAAGGCCTGCAGAATTAAGTTCAAGTCCCATGGTGGAGCAGGGTCTTTATAAGGTGATCTCAACAGAAGGGTGCTCTCAAAAGGGCCTTACAAAGCTTAGATAGCACCATAGAAGAAATCTCAAATCCAATATGAAAGTTAGAGATTGCTGCTAATTGAACTCTAATGGCTGAGGAGCTAGCTTCTTCATTGAAAATTTGTTGCCAAAAATTCAAGGACACTTTATATGGGGCTGGAAAAGGGTCACTATATTTCTGATGCACCCAAAAAACAAACCTCTCCCATTTACTTCTGTAAAGTTTTCTCATAGAAGCTTTATAGGAAGATAAAAGTAAATGACAGATAAGGGAAGAGAGCATAGTTTGTCTAGCTATTAAAGGAAGTAGAGAAACCACGCTGTCAGCTTTAGGTTTGAGATATCCAGATGAATCATGCCCATCGGGTATGACAAGAGGTTTGAAATCAGATCCAGAATCCAAAGTGGGTAAAGAAGATGAGGCCAAAGAAAGGAGAAACAAATCTATTGAGGACAGTAAGATATAATGAGTATGACTTTACTCTTCAGGCTGGCAGCTTTCTGTAGAAACCTGGGGATCAAGGCAGTTGGGGGGATAAGCATAGAGGAGACCCGGGGGGGGGGTGAATTGTATAGCAGAACATCCCTTGGTGACTCCCCCGGTGGTGGGATCAGGGAAAAAAAGCTGCTGCACTTTTTAAGGGAAGAAGCAAAAAGATTTAGTGAGGCTGGCCCCATTGACAGAAAATCATTTCTGTCACTTTCTTGTTGAGAGATAACTCATGAGGTAGTAGAATGGACCTGCTCAACTTCTCTGCTATCAAGTTGGACTTCCTGGGATGTGCACTGCTATCAGAAAGCAGATGGAAGAGACAATCCATTGCCACACTATGAGGACTTCTCAGCACAAGGGGTAAGACCGGGTTGCGCCTTGTTTGTTTATATACCTGACTACCAACCTATTGTCTGTCTGAACTGCAATTGTCCCCGAAGAGAGAAAGTCTTAGAATTCTTGCAATGCTAATAGCACTGCTGTCATTTCTAGGACATTGATATGCATATTGGCCTCTTTGAGAGACCAAGTGCCTTGAAATGTTTTCCCCGGGAACTGCCCCCCCACCCACCCAATCTGGGATGCATCTGTGGTCACTATGGCCTTGGGCTGAGGGAGAATGAAAGGACAGCCTTGAAGAACTTGATCTGATCAAATCCACCACCAAAGATACCTTTTGCATGCTTGACTGATTTTTACTCGGGCTTACATGTGTTGATAAAGAATCAACCATTGACTTGCTAGTATTCATTGAAGAATCCTCGTGGAATATCGCTAGAGGAACTAAAATTATGGCCACTGACACTGATCCTTGGGCTTGTAGAATCAATTGTGCTGAAACTGTTGTACTGTGAATTATCTTCTTTACCTGGAATTTGACAGACTGTACTCTTGCAAGAGGAAGTGAAGCTGTTACTGATACAGTGTTGAAACTGTTCCTACAAATTCCAGTATCTGCGAAGGTTCTAACTGATATTTGCTGTAATTTATTGTAATTCCTAGAAGGGAGCAAATTTGGAGTACTTGATCTCGCACTCTTATGAGTAGATGCCTGGTTGGGGTGATAATGACCTAGTTGTCTACAAACAGAAACACCCAGAATCCTTGCAGTCTCAAGTGAGCTGCTACCACTGCCATGCATTTGGTGAACACCTAGGAGCTGTGGTGAGACCAAATGGCAGGGCTCTGAAGTGGTAATGACTATATCCCAGCTAGCTCTGGAATGTGATAGTACTCATCTTGGAGGTCTATTGTGCACATCCAGTCATCCTTGCCCAAAAAGGGCAAAATGGGCTAAACCATGACCATCTGAAACTTTGTGTGTTGAACTGATTTGTTCAAGTTGCTGAAATCCAAAACTGGTCTCCAGTCCCCTGTTTTCTTTGACACTAAAAAGAACCTTGAGTAAGTTCCAGATTATATCTGGTGTGGTGGGACCTCTTGAAGCATTTTTTTTCTAGCAGCTTTTGTATTTCTAGTGCTGATGTTTTCCTCTGACTGGCTGGAACATTGGGAAACTTGCATGAGGATGGAGGTGGGAGAGAAAAGAGAATTATATAACCACTGGAAATAATCTTTTGCACCCAATAATTTTTTGTGATGTCTATCAGGGCTCTCTGGTGCAGGGAAAACAGCCCCCAATTGTCTCCAGATGGGGACAGTCAGGCCTCCTTTCAGGAGTGCTGGTAGGGTCTGTCAGAGAAAGAATCTCTGGAACCTTGGTTTTGCAGGCCACCTCTGCTGTGTGGGTGGCATCTTCCATTTGAGTTCCCTCTCTGCCTCTGGGGAAACTATCTCTACGTAGTTCTTAGAAAGGACCCTGGGATTTGTCTGAATCACATTTTCATTGATTCCTACAGAAGGTCCTTTCAGGGGTTGAAAAATGTACTCCCATTGCAGAAAGGGTCTTTCCTTCCTGCTCGCACCTGGAAAGTGTGTCCTTCACTTTGAGGTCAAATAAGGAGGTTCTGTCAAAAGCAGCATTGATGAAAGAGAACTTGAAGGGCTCCGCAAAGTCACAAATGCACATCCAGGCATGTCTCCTAATGGATATGACTGAACTTGCTGCCCTTGAGGTACCCTCAGCTGCATGAGAGATAAGCCTCATGGATGAATTTGAGATGGACTGAAAGGTTGTCAACTGTGAGGCCACAGAATCCTGAGTATCAGCAGTAGTGGTCCCAGAAAGGGATTTTGAAAGTTCCTTAATCAAGTCCCTCAGAAGTCTTGTAAAGTGTCCCAAGTAGTTCAGTAACTTAAGGACAATAGTTGCTGAAGCATACACACGCTTCCCAAACCTGTCCAAAGCCCTAGACTCCCTGTTAGAGGGATGGACAGAGGAACTCTGTTACACAAGTTCCTTCTTAGTGGCCAATGCCATGACCATATAATCCACAGGTAGTCCCTTGCTCCAAAACTCCCTTCCTGCAGGTGGTGCCAGAATTTGATCCGGTCCCTTGGGGATAGACTCAACCAAGTCAGGCTCCTTCCATGCCCAGTTTGAGATCAAATCAATGAGCTCATCAGTGGGGGGGGAGTTACCCAGGAGGTAGACGGGCCAGATCCAATGCCTCCAGGAATACCAATTCTAACAGAGAAGGATTGTCAGATGACAAACCACCCCTTTGCCTAAGGAACTCTAGGATGTCTCCAAGTGAGATGCCTTTGCATGGTGATCTTGGAGATCCTTCCCCTTCATTGAAATCTGCATCTTCAGTGATAGATTCCTGTGGGGAATCTAAGTGCTTCCTTTTGCACTTTCTCTGTTGAAGTACCTCTTCAGTGGGATGCTTTGCAAAAGTATCAGAATAGATGGTGATACACTCCTGTGTAGCCTGACGAGTTTGGGCTGGCTGTCCTTGTGGAGCCAAATTGTGACTCAAGGCCAAGAGATACAAGAGATCCTGAAGGGAGATCCGAGGGGTGAGAGACCATCCATCCTGTTGAAGCAGAGAAAACTTTCTCCATCATCTCGAAAGCAGAACATCCCAAGGAGAAGGAAGTTGATGGAGCCAAGAAGCCATACTTCCACCCCATCGGCTCCAACTGCCCTGAAGGCATTCCACCCAAAGTGGAGGTCGGAGGTGAGCTTTCTAAGGCTGACATTCCAAGGGGTAGAGATGGCGCTGACAACTTCAAAGTTGACTCCAACACCTCGGATCTGAAAAGGGATGCTATGACTCCAAGAGTCATCTGGCTCCATACTCATTGGAGCCAGGGCAGTCAGAGAAATACTTGGATCTGACTCAGACAGTCTTGGCAAACTTGGATCCAGGGGCTCCAAAATGGACAGGTGGATCAGAAAAGAAGGCAATAGTAGAGGGGCACAGCAAATCAAGGCTTCCTGACCCAAAGGGGTAGGAGCTGGGAGAACACTCAGCTGTATCTGCACCAAGAGAAATCTCCTCATCATCCTAGCCACATCTGCTTTGGTCAAACTCCTGAAAGAATGACAGGAGGCTAAAGAAGAGATTTTGAATGCTGTCTTTCCATAAATGGGTATGGAACCCTAGATGGCACTGGGTCAATGCTTGGTGAGTAATGAGTCCTTGGAAGAAGCCTTGGATCCGACATATTCTGAAGAAGTCTTTGGCAATTCCAAAACAGTCTTCGAGACGGAAACCTTCGGATTCATGTTATGCTTCTTTTTTATGATGTTTCATCGATGACGGTGTAAAAGATCCAGACGGTCTTGGGGCTTTTTTAGAAGTCTCCTTAGATATAGTTTTGGGGGTTGAGTCCCAGTAATCACTTCTGAAAAAGCAGAAGGTAAGAAACCCTTTAAAATCAGTTTGTTTTTACAATATGCAATAGTTCACGGATTAAAGTTCTTACAGATAGAGCAGTCTATGTTCAAGTGGCCTGAGCTCAGGCAATACACACACATACATCTGAGAGGGGAAGCTTATGACCACATTTTTGGCATTTTTTATGAAGGTCCTTTTTCTGACATTTTTAATATACAAAATATTTTTTTAATAAAGGACAAGGGAAATAAAGGGTAAGGAAGGAAAAAGTAAGAACAGTGGTATGCAAGAGTAGATTAAACAGTGTAAAAAAGTTAAACAGGAAAACGGGAAATAGCACTAGAATACAATGGCATGTATAAGTGATACACTAAGTGAAAGAAAATTATAAGTATGGAAAAATAGAACTATAAGACGATAAAAATTCACTTATCTGAAAAGAAACTTGAGAGCTCTAGATAACCATGTCTATTTTGTGAAAGTGGCAAACGAGATCTGAGTTATGTTAGGGGTTTTTGCATTATGGGTAAGGGAGAAGCTCAAGAGCTTTATGGTTACCATGAGCTATAGTAATGGTCGAGTCGGATCCGAAGATCGGATCTGAACCCAACTGTTGAGGAATGAAAGAAATTTGACAACACAGGATCTTATTTTTCTACTTTCAGTCTCTTCTTATTTTTATAGATAAACAATGGATTTACAGTCTGTGATCCATTTCACTGGCAAAAGCCACCCCCTTTATGAAACTGAAAAAAACTCAAAGTCATTGTTGGCACACATAGGAAAGCAGTATACCGCAATATATAAGGCACCACTGGATGAAAATTATGTCACTGTTTCAGATTAAAATTATTTCATTATGTGTATAGTGTGTGGTTTAAAGTAAAAATGGTAATACATCTCAAGGAGTCAGAAATACAGAAGACAAATGCTAAGTATTTTTCGCCCAGAATGGAAAATGATTTCATATTTTATTCCAGATCATTTTTTTCACTTGGCCAGGATGACATAGTACATCAACTATTTTTTCACTTTGAGAAAATTGATGCAAAATCTTTATTTTAAAGATAATTTAGAGCCAATATGTACAGATAAAAATAAAGGACAGGGTTTGTGATACAAAAGATTAAGCAACTCTCACAGCACCCATATAGATGCCCCAAGAGAATATAATAACGGTTGAAAACAGAATAAGACTTTACACTGATTCACATGGCAAAATAGATAAGAATTAGAATAATGTATTATATGTAGGTGAGAAAAACAGTTTCGCTTAGTGTCTCATCTTTATAAGACCATTAAAAAGCAAGATATATAGCTATAACAACATGTAAATACACATTTCTGTATATTTCAAAGGAACATTTGCATTCAAATGAAAGTTTTGATATGCATCCAATAACTATTTCAGATCATGCCCTGATAATGACTAAAATAAAAATGCAGGATAATAAAAATGAGACACTGGTCCATCCCCAGCTATCTGTTAAAAAGAGAGGAATTAAAGGAATGGGTAGTGGAAATTATTCAGGAGTTACTAGGGAAGACAGAAATTTCTTCTGAAAATATAGATACGGTGCGGGATACAATTAAAGTGGAGTTTTAAAATAGGGTAGAACGAAAAAAAGAGACATGGTTAAGAAGTAACAAGAATTATTTATAAGGACTGACAAAGGTTAAAGTATTGCAGAAGAGAGGGAATCTCACAGAACAAGAAGTGGTGGAACTGTAGACTGCTAAAGAGAAAATATGGGACTACCTGGATAATATGCATGAGTTTAGAAAGACTGCTGTTAAGCAACTGTTTTTTGATAAAAACGTCAGAGTACACGAACAATTAGCACAATGGCTCAGGCAACAGAAAGTAGAAAGTAGAAAGGGTTGCTGCCAAAGTTTAGGGAGCCTATAACAAGAAAAAGAATCAGAAATCCAGTAGCAATATTAAAAAAAAAATTTTGAAAATTTTATGAAAATCTGTTTTAAGCAGAGAAATGCAGAAATCAAGAAAAAATACAAATGTGCATGTTTATTAAAGAATTAAATATACCAAGCTTAGAGATAGATGAGGCTCAATTACTAACAGTTAGGAAAGTAGGAGATGAGATAAAAATGATGAAGCATAACCAATCTACAGGAAAGTCCCCAGGAATAGATGGCATTCCTGTGGATGTCTGGAAGCTAGAATGGAAGAAAGTGATAAAGATCCGGAAGGTTTTGTAACATCCTGCAAGAAAGTGATGATGGCGATAATACCTAAAGTTGGCAAAGGCCCATCAGATCCAGCTGATTATAAAGTGATTATGTTCATAATGGCTAAGAGAATGGCAAAGGTGATATCAGAACTGACAGATATGGATCAATATGGTTTTGTGTAGGGGAGGCAAACATTTGACAACATTAAAAGAACAATGATGATCCAGAGGGAAGCAGAATGTAAGAAAATACCACTGTTGTTGGTGGGTCTTGATGCGGAGAAAGCATTTGGAGGATTAAGCTGGGATTTTATGACTAGGGCAATAGAAGTATTTGCATTCCCTGATAAAATTATAAGGTTGATTAGGAAGATATCTGAGGGATTGGATGTGAAAATTAAAGTGTGTGTGTGTGTGTGTGTGTGTGTGTGTGTGTGTGTGTGTGTGTGTGTGTGTGTGTGTGTGTGTGTGTGTGAGAGAGTATTTGCTGGGGGGGGGTTCTCTCTGATAAGTAATGTTTGAGCAGAGGAACCAGGCAGGGGTGTCCTCATTCTCTTTTGTTATATGGAGTATTTTTAGAACCATTGGCAAAGAAAATAAGGGACTCAGAAATTCAAGGACATAATTAGCATGGTAGTCAAGAAAAGTTGGCTTTATTTGTAGATAACATTATTTTATATTTGATAAAACCAGAAAATGACATTTCAGTGTTGTAGAACATTCTGTGACAGATGCAAATCTTTTTAGGACTCAAAAGTAATGAAGAAAAAACAAAGGCAATAGCTGTAAATTATGTGCACACTCACAAACTGGTTCAGTAATACCCATATTTATGGAGATATAATAAAATAAAGTACTTAGGAGCATGAACTAAAAAGGATTCTGTCATGGCAGCTAAGGATATGAAGAGACTAAACAAAAGATCAAACAAAAATGGAGAAATCGGAAGCTCTGTTTTATGGATATGGATAGCAAGATACAAGCAGTAAAAATCTTTTTAGTCCCTTTAGTTTTATACACAGGTTAGGCATATTTTTATCAACCAGAGGAGAAGGTCTGGATAGCAATTAATAAACAGTTGAAGGAAGAGTCAAGTTGAATAAGCTGATCCTTCCAATAGAATAAGGTGGTTTGGGGTTACCTGATTTGAATGTGGTATTTCAGAGCTACACACTTAAAGCTTCAATACATAGATTCACAGATTAGTACTAGGCTAACTGCCCTTGTGGGCCACTCTAAGTCCAGCCAACTACCCCATGTGAGAATCAAATCCTGCACCCTGTATCTGTAAGACAAACACCTTAACCATTATGCTAATCTATCACCCCACAGGGGGCACAAAGGGAATGAGGGCACCCCTGCCTGGTTCCTCTGCTCAAACATTACATATAGCACAAGCAGAACGCTATAATTCAAAATGGAAAGGGATGATGGTGAAATGGGGGATGCTGAAGAAAAAAGAAGTTATGTACTTACCATAACATTCCATGTTTGTTGTCCATCTTGCCATTCATTCTTACTGGATGGGTTCGGAGATGATCATCTTCTCTGACTCGACCGAATACACTAGCTCAAAGTCTCTAGTTTGGCACATGGCAGAAAGGTATCCCATCATGCAGTGGCGTAATTCCACAGATCTTGTTTGCTGCCAACCATAAATAATCTGTCTAAACTACAAATGATACTTCAGGTATAGAAACAACAAGGAAAACTACAAAGGAGCTCCTTAGTAAAGAAGGAAACCTCATCTCCATCTCCTGGGGGAAGGTGGGAGGGTCGTAAGAATAAATGGTAAGATGGACAACAAACATGGAATGTTATGGTAAGTACATAACTTCTTTATGTTCTGTTGTCCTATCTCACCTTCATTCTTACTGGATGGGACAGCGTCCCTAGCACCATTTCCCTGGGTGGCTCATGGAAGAACACCTTTGAGCACAGTGGAACCAAAGGAAGCCCTGTCCCTGGAGGCCAAATCCACTTTGTAATGAGTAATAAACATATGAGGAGTTGCCCATGTAGCAGCAGCACAAATAATGTCCATTGACAATCTAGCCAGGTAAGCAGAGGATGTTGCTAATGCTCTGGTCGACTGGCCTCTGACTTTGAATGGTAAATTCCTGTTACTTGAGGAGTTTATAAAGGTAATGCAATTTGAGAGCCAATTTGATAGTGATATTTTAGAGACTGGCATGCCCTTTTTTGCTTCAGAAAAGGAAATGAACAACTGATCTATTTTCCTGAAATCTTTAGTTCTATGTAGGTAAAATCTAAGCTGTCTATGGACATCCAATTGGTGCAGTTTGTATCTCTGCCTTGTTGCTATGATTGGGAAAAAACACTGGGAGCTCAAAGGATTGATTTAGATTGGTCTGGGAACAAACTTTTGGCAGGAAGGATGGATTAGTACGTAGGGATACTCATTCTGTATGGAAAATCAGGTATGGTGGCTTGATTGATAGAGCTTGCAACTCCGAGACTCTTCTTGCAGATGTAATGGCTACCAGAAGAATAGTTTTCCAAGACAGGAATTTGAGGTCACAAGATGACAAGGGCTCAAAAGGAGGTAATGTTAGGTGAGTCAGAACAAAATTCAAATCCTATGGAGGAAGAGATTCTTTTATGGGAGGTCTCAGACAAGTGCCTTTCAAGAATGCTTTGCACAATTTGTGTGACATCAGGTTAGAAGCATATTCACTAATGTGGAAATTAGATATTGTAGCTTGTTGAACTCTAACAGTAGCTGCTGCAGAGCCCTGCTGAAAAAGTTCCGCAAGAAATTCCAAAATTGAACTGATTGGGGCAGAAAAAGGGTCAATGTTTTTTGCTTGTGCCCAGAAGGAGAACCTCTTCCATTTACTAGCATATAACTTTCTGGTCAAAGCCTTGTGAGAGGATACCAAAATGTGTTTCACTGCTGGTGTGAAGTCTTGAAGTCTGACTAAGTTTGGAAGTAGAGCAGCCATGCTGTCAAACTGAGGGTTTGGACAGCAGGATGAAGAGTTCCAGACATATGAGTCAGAAGGTCTGGAACTGGGTCCAGAACCCAGATCTTCTCCTGTAGGTGAGGCGAGAGAAAGGGGAACCAAATCTGATGAGGTCAGTACAGGGAAATGCGAATCAGTCTGCTTCCCAAGAATTTTGCTTTCTGGATGACTTTGGGTATGAGGGGAAAGGGCGGAAATGCATAGAGAAGTCCCGAGGGCCAATCATGAATGAGTGTATCCCTCGGTGTCTCCCCTGGAGAGGGGATTAGGACAAAGTAGCTGCTGCATTTGGTATTCATGGGAGTGGCAAAAAGATCGCAGCATGGCTGGCCTCATTTTCAGAAGATCTCCTCTGCTATGTTTTGGTTTAGAGACCACTCATGAGGCATTAAAATCGCCCTGCTGAACTTGTTCACTACCATGTTGGATTTCCACGGGATGTGCATTTCTACTAGAAACGTTGGGAAGAAATTGCCCATCGCCACACTCTCAGTGCCTCTCGTCAAAGGGGGTATGATCTGGTTCCTCCTTGTTTGTTTATGTACCAGACTACCGACATGTTGTCTGACTGGATTGCAGTCGTTTCTAGTGGAAGAGAGTCCTGGAGTGCCTGCAACACTAGAAGCACTGCTCTCATCTCTAGAACACTGATGTGCAGATGGGCCTCGTGGTCTTGCCATGTGCTTTGGACAGTCCTTCCCAGATAA
The DNA here is from genome assembly GCF_019279795.1 of Protopterus annectens. Lineage (NCBI taxonomy): Eukaryota > Metazoa > Chordata > Ceratodontiformes > Protopteridae > Protopterus > Protopterus annectens. The sequence continues at coordinate 402,887,401 of NC_056744.1, read as the reverse complement.
TGTCCCCCCCACCCTACCTGGGAGGTGTCCATGGTTACAGTAGCTACAGGTAGTTGTGGCACAATGGGTCGTCCTATAGTCACATGGCTGGACCGAAGCAACCATAGGAGATCTCTCTTGCATGAACCTGTGATTCTGACTAGGTGAGACATGGGAAGTTCTTGTAACGACCACTGAGCAAATAGAAGCCTCTGAAGAATTCTCATAGGCATTCTGGCAAGGGGAACTAAGGTGATCGTTGAAGCCATAGTCCCTAGCAGTTTCAAACTAGTCTTTGCCTTTGTTTTGTTTCTGGGTAAAAGGTTGGCTATTTGTTGCCAGAGAACAGAAACCCTGTCCGGCGGAAGTCATGCCATCATGGAGACGGTGTCTAGATCTGTACATATGACTGTAATATGTTGACAGGGCAACAAGGTAGATTTTTGTAAAATGACTGTAATCCCTAACCGGGAACAAGTTTGAAAAGTGGTGTCACTTGCCTGCTGAAGTAGATGCTTGGTGGTGGCAGTTAGGAGCCAGTAATCTAGGTACGGAAACACTTGGAATCCCAGACATCTCAAGTGAGCCGTGACTACTGCCATGCATTTGGTGAACACTCTGGGGGCTGTAGTGAGACCAAAGAGCAGAGCTCGAAACTGGTAATGACTGGCTCCCAGCCAGAAGCGTAAGTAACTCCTTGATATTTATAAATATAATATTTTGTATGGTTATTGATATTCTCCGTAATGATCTACATCCAAAATCCCAGTCTCTCCTTGATGTTCTGTTGTCCTATCTCACCATTCATTCTTACTGGATGGGTTCGGAGCCGATCTTCGGCTCAGACTCGGCCGAATATACTAACTTAGCTTGTGGCAGAAAGGTATCCCATCATGCAGTGGTGTAATTCCCCAGATCTTCTTTGCCGCTTTACAAGTTTGGCTGCTCTCCTCTTGGCCGTGGCTAAGTTCTTTAAAATCTTATTCTTTTTCACTTTATTAAGCTTTAATATTGCTTATTAGTAGTTAGTTAGTGTATTTTTTCCTTAGCTTAACTGTGTGCTGTAGTTTCAAGTGCTGTTTATCTTGCTATTGTGTGGATTGCTGGCCGTCGTTAGTCGTAAGGTCTTTTTTACTAATTTCCCGTCTTTTGTAGTGGTGTAGTAGTGGTTGCAGTAGTAGGAGTTAGTCTGTATTCCCTTTTCTGTATATATTAGCTCATTTAACTTAGAGAGCTAATTTCCTGTTCTGTGTCTCGCACAACTCTACTAGGTCCATTTAAGTTAGAGGGCCTAGTGCCCGTTTAATTTAGAGGGCAGAGTTGTTTACCTTGTTCCTGTCTTAATTTAATTTAATCCTGACTTGTGCTCAGGATTAACTGTAACCTGTGGAACTTGTTTAACTTGCTTACTTATGTAATCTCTGTAAATAGTCTGTTTGTAATATGTAATGCTGGTATTATGTAATGCTGTATCTGCTTACCCTTGGAGCTTTTCTCCCCGGGCCTCCGCTGAAAATGGATATGCATCCAGTCGGACTATCCTGGTCAACAAATGTAAAATAAAATAAAAATAAAATAAAAATTATTAGGTGTGTTATTATAGTGCTGCAGTAGAGTTTGTTTGAAACGTTTAATATTTTTTGCATGTGTTAGTTTATCTTATAGAGGTGTGTTTAGGCTTTTTCAGTTGTTGTACTAGTACTGTTTCCTTCCTAAAATGTCTAAAGAAACTAGAGAGAAGGAACAAAAACCTTCAGGGTTTAAGAAGTGTCAGAAATGCTATCAGAAAATGTCCATCACTGTTGGGCATAACATTTGTGTTTATTGTTTGGGGTTTATTCACCTCCAGGAAACTTGCACCTTTTGTCATTCTTTCAGCTCCCATGTATTGCAGGAAAGAAAGAAAGAACAAACTGATACTCAAAGGGCTCCTGAAACCCTCTTTTGATGAAGCTCTACAGAGCACTTCTTCTTCTAGTAGGTCCCCTTCCTCTGAGAGTGACAAGACTTCAAAATGGCCATCTCCTGCTTCTTCAGCTCAGTCGGAGCCACCGCTAAAATTGACTAAGACTTCTGATACATCGATCACCTGGGCTCCACAGCCCTCGGAACTAAGAGAGATCATAGACTTGGACAAATCTAGTCCTTTGGCTCCAAGGCCTTCGGAGCTGAAAGAGACTATATTTCAGAGCCGGTCCACTGATCTGTTACCGGTCTCCCCTACCTTGAGATCTCCCATTTTGGAGAGATGTTGCTCACTAACCCTCTCCTCCAGGTCCTCTAGGAGCTTATCGGATGATGACATGGACAGGGTGGTGCGCAAGCTTTTGAAGTAGCCGGCGGTAGCTAAATTGTTTTTGGCTTTGACCCAGTCAGTTCCGGAGCCAGCCAAGACTATGACTATTACATCCATGAGAAGTCCTCCTCTGACCCAAGCTGGAACTACACAGCTGGAATGCCAGGTACCGCTTGCTGTAGATTCTTCGTTTCTGAGACCCCTTCAGGAGATTTTGGAACTGGTCCCTGCTCTGACATTTATGGTGCCGTCTGAGGTGTCTAGGGGCTGAAGTTCTCCAGTCAGCATCATGGAGGACACTCAGACCAGAGTTTCTTCAGTTCCGAGTTTACCTTTTGGAGCTTCAGCTTGGCTGAGCTTGGCTCCTACATCAGCTTCGGAGCTGATCTCATTGGAACCGGAGATTCCCTCTGTTTCCACGGAATCGGAGGTGTCCTCGGAGCTGGGGGATCTGCCTTTGAGCTGGTGAGGAGTGTGCTGTCCCCACCTACAGCTCTACACAAGGATACTGGTATTCTTCCCCCCAAAGCACCGGCGTCTGTCTTGGCACCACCCCATCCAAAGGACAGCAGAAATTTAGAGCCTTAGGGATCCCCATTGGGCGAGCCCCACTCTTCCAAGATCTCCTCAGAATATCCTTCTGAGGAGGCTCCTAAAAAGAGAACATGCAAGAGGAAGCATATAGACTCATCTGACGAGTCTATCACCTCTGACACTGACCTCGATGAGTCAGAAGGGTCCACACGGTCGTCCTCTGAAGATACCTCCTTCGCAGATATCCTAGAGATCCTGAAACAGAGAGGCAGCTGGAAATCCATCAACCCTTCTGATGAGGAGATGGTGTACCTGAAGGCTTTTGGATCTCAACCTTCAGCCTGCTGGATGTCTCTGCCTTTCGATGAGCTATTGGAGTTGGTTAGTCGAAAGGCATGAGAGTCACCAGACCCTATAGAACCAGTTCCTTGGAGGCCAAATAAGTTCTTGTCTGCACCTGTAGAAAAATAATTTCTCACGAAAGGCATTCCTGTAGATGCTGTGGTGGTGTCAGCAGCCACCAAGAAGGGACTTTCTGAAACATCCTCATCTGTTCAGCCACCGAACAAGGATTCCTGGTCAATGGACAGATACGGGAAGCGTTTTTATTCATCAGCGACTTTTACTCTTAGATCGCTGAACTATCTTTTGCACTTTATGAGGCTACAAAGAAATCTCCTGAAGGAGTTAGGAGATGCTCTCCAAGGTTCTTTGGCTGCGGGGGTGTCAGAAAAGGTCACTTCTCAGCTATCTACCTTAAATTCTATCAACTCCTCCATGAGACTAATATCCTATGCAGCAGATGGAGCGAGCAGGGCAGCGGGTTCAGGAGTTTCCCTGAGGAGACACTCCTGGATGTGCTTGTGCAACTTTGCAGAGCCCTTCAAGTCCACCTTTACCAATGCCCCTTTTGATGGTTAATCAATTTTTGGACCTAAAGTCAAGGACACACTCACTAGATGCGAGCAGGAAGGAAAACTTTCTCTGCCGTTGGGAGTACATTTTTTTGTCCCTTCAAGACCTTATCTTAAAAGGCAGAAAAGTGGGAAAATGTGGTTCAAAAGATCCCAGGGAGTTTTTCAAGACACATGAGGTGAACCCTTCCCCAAGGACAGAGGAGGAGGCAATAATGGTAGATATCCTAGAGGCAGAGGGGGTCCACAAAACCAGGGTGACCGTGATTCCTTTTGCGGCCGGCCCTACCAGTGCTCCCGAAAGGAGGCCCATCTGCTCTACTCTGGAGGCAGTCAGGGGGCGTGTATCTTTGTACCCAGAAGCCTGGTGAGATATCACAAGAGACAAGTGGGTACAAAGTATAATATCCAGAGACTATTCCATCCCTTTTTGCCATCCTGCCCCACAGGTCAGAACAGTCCCGGATGTTCCACCCAGTCAAAGGGAACAAGCAACTGTAGAAATTCAAAAGTTGCTAGACAAAAGAGTCATCCAAGAAGTCCCCGCAGACCAAACAGAATTAGAAACTTACTCAAGATTCTTTGTAGTGCCAAAAAGAACAGGGGACTGGAGACCCATTTTGGATCTCAGCAAACTAAATGAATCTGTGAAGAAGTCCAAGTTCCAAATGGTGACACTGCAGTTGATTCTTCCCTTTTTAGGGAAAGACAATTGGATGTGCTCAATAGACCTCCAAGATGTGTACAACTACATAAAAATGGACAGAGCCAACATGGGGAAGGAGAAACGAGTTCTGCCGATATGGATGACTACAATTAGGGTTAAACAGAAAGGGCATGAGGGGAATGGAATTTAATGGAGAAAACTATTATAGGAACCAAGGTATTGAAAGCAAATAACTAGAGAGGTAAAGGTAATAGAATGGGAAGAGGCCAAGAATTTATTTGGACTGCAGCCTACAGACTGCCTTTCCTATAAAGGACTGATAGAGTACAGACACAGAAAGAAAAGGAGAGATCCTAAGTGAAAGACAAGCACCAGTAGAGTTTTTAGTAGAATCTAGAACTGAAGCTGCTTTTAAAAAAGGTATAATTGAATATACAGGAGCATGGCCAACATGGTGTCAGGCTGACAGCAATGTTTCACTTCTCTGCTGCATAAATTATATTTCTGACAGGAATTAT